>NC_090927.1:795146322-795446322 GCF_040938575.1 Ambystoma mexicanum
GGCAGAGAGAATGAGAGAAGCGAGACAGAGAGAGAGAGAAAGAGAAATAGAGAAAGAACGGGAGTGAGCGAGAAAGAGAGAGAGAGAGAGAGAGGGAGAGGGAGAGAGAGAGAGAGGGAGGAGGATGGGAAGAGAAAGCCTACTGTGGTTTCTTTTTCTAAACATTGTCTTTCTGGCAACATGGGAATTCCCTGTTTACAGTTTGGTAATGCTTGGCTTTTTCCATTTGATATACCCCAATATTAAACATCTGCATTTGTGCATGTCTTTTATACATGTTTTGCATGTGGTGCACTATAAAACACTAATAAATACAAATATAAAGAGGAAAGGGCGCCGGCGCTGGCATAGACCAGACGTAATGGTAGGGAGATTTGGGGCTATATGTCATACCCTGGCCAAAGCAAGAGACCAGCAAGGAGATGCCAGGGCTTGCTGAGGGTTCAGGCTTAGGAGGACAACTCCAAGCTGATGTATGATTTAACCTTAGCAATGAGGAAGTAATACGTGCTGTGGGTCTTGGTGGAAGCATTCATTTGTATTTCAAAAATGCAATATTTGCACAGTTCCAATCAATGCAGAATTCTCTGCCCAGCAAGGCTAACGAATTGAGATTAATAGGGTTAGAAACAACATGATCTGTAGTGGCTCAACCTCTGTCATAGTTCTTTATTTCAGATGAGAATTGCATCAAGCCTTACTATTGCTTGTACAATAATGCAGGCTGCCTGCTAGACTTGGTGGTATTACTATTGTGTTAGCCATGCACAATAAATAGTTTCGTCGTTTTAATAAGCAAACAGAAATACGACAGATCTTATATTAATCTAATGTACACTTTTTTTTACAGACCCACAACTATTTCTCATTTTTCAATGACATCAAGCTTCAGAAAACTGGAATGGCAATGGGTACCAAAGCACCATAAAATACGCAAAACTTTTGATGGCATGTCTAGAATATAACTACCGTTTCCCCTGTCGTGCACAATCTCTAATCAACTTCAGTTACGTTAATATGAATGGTATACTGTTGAATTCTATTGAGAGGAGCAAGGACCTTTTATAGTTTCACAAGAACTTTGAAGAATTGCATTAAGCAATTAACTTTAAACTCATACGCGTGATAAAGTATACTTTAAGACACCACCATCATTGAAACGGACCTAAAAATGCAGGCACACTTGAAACGCAAAATCACCTCCCTGGCTGCCTACAGGGTTAATTTTTTTATCATAAGTTTTAAATGTTTATGCGTAATCGGTTTCTTCTCGGTCATTCTGATTGTGTTAGTGTGTTACTCCTATTTTCCATGATTGATTCATATATTTTTAGCTTCACATTCCAATAGATTACCAAATCTTTTTCATGTCTTTACATTTTGCATTTATTCGAAATGTCAATAAAAATATTTGAACAAAAGAAACATTTCCATCATAGGTCCAACAAATACTATGATCATTAGTGAGGCTGTGCACGCGGACTGGGTATCATTTGGTGCAGCGGACGGGGACCAGGAGGGAATGAGTAGATTGCGGATACAACCACAGGACTGTCAATGGAAAGACCAGCAGATGAACAAGAACAACCTGAAGAAAATGCCTGGGCAAGCAGCAGAAAGAGAGCAATGAAGGCGTTCCCTTAGTGGCCACCAGCCGCCCACCCTTTGATAGCCTCTGCAAGATATTTAGGAGGCTCCACTATAATCTGCAGTAAGATGCAATTAAGTAATAAGCCCCGAACCGCGGGGGCATTACCGAGTCAGGTAATGCGCTGAGGCCCATAGTTATAGGCCGTCGCTTCGCTCTGGCCTTAATGAAGGCCCCGGGGCATTACCTGACTCAGTAATGCCCCCGCAACGAGGGGCTTATTGCTATTAGTACCCCAGCCCGCAAGACCGGGGTACTAATAGCAGGCACTGCAGCGTTTCGGAACAGAAAAAGAAAATGTAAAAGAAAATGGCCGCTGGAGAAGGGAAAACAGAGTCCATTTTCCCTTTCAATGGCTGCCATCGGGAGCCGACGTGCTGGGAACAGAAGTGTTCCCAGCGCATTCGCTCCCAAAAAAAGAGAGATAAGAAGGTATGTGGGGTTGGGAGGGCAGGAAGGGGATTGTTTGCAGGGGAGGGGGGGGATAAACATACCTGAATTCCCAGCAGGGGAGGATGGCAGCCTCCAGCCATGTGGAGGCTTGGAGCAGGGATGGCCTAGTTTCTAGCCTCCTCATTGGCTGAGGGGCTGCCACGCCCCCCGGTGGGAACAAAGGAATGGAACCCGGCTGAGGGATTCCCGGTCAGGTAAAGCCCCGACGAGGGCCAATCAGAATGTTTGTTACATTCTGATTGACTCTCACCGGGGTTCTAATAGAATGGGAGCTATTACCTTCATAGATACAGGAAGATATTTTAATTCCAAATAGTTCACTAAGACAATGCATACTGAATTAAATAGGACATGGGTTATACCCACTTAACAATAAAACCCAAGGAGGGAGGCATTACCGATCTGGTAATGCCTGTGGCGTCAGTTACAGGGCCAAAAACATCAAGAGCCTTAGCAATAGACCTGCAATATTGCCAGACAGGTAATGCCCCGTATGAGGGTTCTATTGCTATTAGTACCACGGCATGTTGTACCAAGTAATAATCGTTTATTTTTCTCAAGTTGAGAAACAGCGTGTTGACCATTTCTCAACTCGAGAAAAAATGACAAAAAGAGATGGGTGCCATGGATCGGGGAGAAGGGATCTACAGGTAGTCCCTTCTCCATTTCCATGGCAGCCATTCGCATGGTGGGGCCATGCCGGGAACACCAATGTTCCTGGCGCCGAAGATGGACGTGGTAGGAAAAGGTAAGTGGGCCGTGGTAAGGGAGGTTGAAGATGTGGAAAAGGGAGGTGAAGGTGGGGAGGAAAGGGCAAGGGGGAAGTACACTTACCGGCTACTCTGCGAGGGAAGATGGTGGCCTCCCGCTCTTAGGAGGCTCGGAGCAGGGTCTTTCCTGGTGTGGTAAAGACCCCGTTGTGAGCCTCCTCATTGGCTGGGAGGCCGCTTCACCCCCCTCTCGCCAGGCACTAATTCCCAACATGAATTCCTATCCTTCTGTCTCACTACTTTCAAAGACAAAGCAAGACTTCCCATCAAACCAAACATTTCATATGGTCCCAGGAGGCACTTTAAAAATGTAGATATCACTTATACCATATGCCAACCTGAAAAATGGCCTTCAGACACACAATAATAATAATCATGTATTTCTGTCAGTCATTGCATAATACCTCCACCCCCAAACAGCTAAGAACAGATAGGATAAGGCAGTCAACCCCCAGAGCAGGGTCATAGTGTGACCACCCAATGAAAGAGGACCGCCAATAAGAGGGACTAGCTAGCCATAGCCCCTTATAGGAACTGTAATCCAACCTCTGGGGCCAGGCCCCCCAGCCAATACCTTCACCAGAAGCATTACGAGACACAACTGAGCCCCCTTACCTCACAGATAAATTGGAAGGCAGGGCCAAGAAGTGGCAGATAGATAGAGGACCATCCAGGGGAAGGGATGAGTGAACCCTAAGCCCTAAATCAGGGCTGAAAACAAACCCAAGTGGTGGAGCCCAACAGCCCATCCCAATATCAGCTAACACACATGAATTCCCTTTCACCAGAGAGATGCTAGAAGACAGGGTCAAGGCCCCATATAAGGCACAGCTTGTGCCAAAAGTCTGGTGCAGTTAGGAGGAAGGATTCATTTGGCTCTATCTGGAGATGTGAACAGAAGGAGATGGGGAAGGAGCTGCAAAAGAAACTTGAGCAGGAGAAATAACTGGAGACTGGAGAAGAGCCCCTAGAGCCTGGGATAAGAAAGGGACAGGAGGCTGCTGGAAAAGCCGAGGAAACTGGGGATAGATGAGCCCTAGAGGAATGGAATTAGGTTAGACTGCAGGCAGGGTAAATATAGATCCAGGGGGCTGAGAAGAGAAAGGCCCAGACGGTTGGGAGGGGAGTGACCCAGATGGCTGGGAGAAGAGACCAGGGGAGGCAGGAGCGAAGTTAAAGGAGAAGCTTGGAATAAAGGAGAAGGTTGGAAATAAGGATGCTAAAGAGGAAAGATCTAAGAGGAAAGTGTTGAACTGGATAATATTGGAAAGGTGAATCAGAGTGAAACAGGGGTGTGAAAGGGGACACAAGAAGTGGGAGAGGGAATCATAGGGGTGAGGAGAACCGGGGTGCCCAAAGTGGTGCTGAAGTTTCCCAAAGGAGTGAAGAACTTGGTAGAGCTAATAGATGACTGGAGAAGCCTGACAAGTAGATGAAGGGTGCCCGTGGTAGTGAAAAAGGTGGGAAGGAGAGACAACAGTAAGAGCCAGGAAAGACTGATGAGAGGTGGATAAGAAAGGAAAATGTGATACGGGAAAGAGAATTGGTGGGGGATGGAGAGACATTGAACAATATAAAGAGAGGAGAGAGATGATGTACTAATAGGCAGAGAAATGGGTGCAACGCCGAGGAGGTGGTGAACCCTCCGTTACAAAAGGGGATACCTAGGTGGGTTGAAGAATCAAGGCTTAAGCTGAGAAAGGGAGGGGGAGAATGAAACTGTGAAGAAGGAGAAACAGAAAACTAGGACAGTGGGGCGATAGTGAGCGGCATAGTGAGAACCCCGTTGAAACTCTTGGGCAGCCTCCTGTCATCCTGCGGCTTTGTTCCCTGCTGTAAGGCCCATAAGTCACAATCACTACTGACACTTGTAATTGGCTCAGACTCCTCCTGTTTCTTATTTTGGCGGTCACATGATAATGTATCCCTTATAAAATCTTGTGCTACTGATATATCTGGCCCAGCTTGTCTGTTCATCCTTGTCACCTATGTCACAATACCTAACCAGCTTTTAAAGCTGATTAACTCCATACTGTCATGATTCCCCCTCTATTTCAGGAAAATCATAAACAAGAAATCAATACACCATGCTTTGTTGCGACCACCTCACATGCATTAACCTTTTACACAATATAATATCTACAGGGACTGCAATTCCCTATGAATTAACATTCTGTTTCCGTTGTACTATATCTACTTGAGGATGAGACCTATGTGATCCTGAATGTTACCAGTCAAAATTATGAGCTAGGTTTAAAAAAATATAATTTCAGCAAAGTAGTACATGCATAAGTACAATTAAAAATATTAGTTAATTCCTTTCAAAATCACAGTTCATGCGTAGGTGCTGGTTGCTAAACTGTAGTTTCCAGCAATTGACCTGAGCCAATCCTTGTGATAAAGTCCTCCACACTCACTGGGGAACAACTACCACTCAGTGAATTATTAGTTCATCTGTTCCAAATCAATTTTATTGAACTCTTGGTTACCTATTTCATTACGAAAGCAATTCTTGCTAATTAATTCATATACAATGATATATTTTAGTGCATTTTTATTTGAGATAAAAATGTATAAATACTTTTACCTAAAATAAACTTCATATGTGTGTGAGTTCTCTGCCATGTAACCTTTGGAGTAATAAAGAAATCTAAGAAAATATAAGGACAACTTTTGCAGCTGTCTCCCTAACTTGCACATATATCAGTATTACTGACAGGGAAACACTAACCTGAATCCAAAAGCCTTTCCTACTTGAATCTAGATTATTCGGGAAATGTTTTTATGACAGAATGCTATCTGTGAAGGTGAAATAGCCTGAGCTTTTTTGATTTTTAGCAATAAAATGATGCATGTGATTCTGTTTCCTTAAGCGAGATCTGCTAGTAAGACCCCACTTTCATAATGCTTCATGACAAAAGCAAATGCAGACATGCACCTTCGTGGGACTGTCTCCTGACACCTCCAGCAGCTGTCCTACAGTAAGAGCAGGGCAGGTTCAAATGTCACATGTGCATCCCAGAACACAGTTGCTGGAACTCCAATGTCCAACCAGGAGAGGTATTTATTGTAACTGTCTGCACCTATGGTTCAATGGGGGTCATTCCGAGTTTTCGCGGTAGGGGCTTAACGGCACCGTTAAGGATTGCGCTGCCGTTAAGCCCCTACCGCCATATTCCGAGGTCCCTTAGCGGGTCCCAGCAGGAATGGGCCCATTATTAGCGCCTTCCCCATTCCCATTGAGCCATATGGGGGCTCAAATGGAAATGGGGAATGGTTTACTTAATGGGGATTTACAAGGTCCTCCAAGGTCCGAATGACCCGGTAAGTCCCCATTCGGTGAGACCAGACCCGGGTTTAGAGGCAGCCATGGCGCTAATAGCGCCATGGCTGCCTCCAAACTCGTAATGACCCCCAATATGTTATAATCATGTACCCTACCAGCCTGGTGGCAGTTATTAAGATATAAATAGTTATTAAAATATAAATATAAGCCATGTCTAGTTACAACATGGTGTCTACTGAGGTAACACAATTATACAGCTACAAGAATTGAATATCATATGATTGTCATCTTTGGAAGCACTGGGTCATTCATGACAAGTATCTATTAGCTGTCTGGCCTTGGTGTACGCACAAATATCATGGGGACATGGTCCAGGATTCATCTCTTTAATCCCTCTGAATTTGGGTGACACCATCCTCCAGGGAATAGTAACCTTTACCAGCGGCTCCCCTACATAGCAGTGCTTCAAAGAGCCCTGTCATGGCAATGGCCACCTGACATCAGGATGCTGATTACTGGAGATGTGTTGCTGTAAGAAGACAGTTGAAGGGGCTGAGTTAGAGTAGCCTAGAGCAGAGGTTCAAACCATAGAAGGAACTCACTATCTTGGACTTGCTAAAGCTTCCTTAATGTCATGTCCCGCTTCCCACTTCCTGCATGCAAGACACATTGGGTATGACATCCACAGGAAAAGGACACTTGTCACAGCAGCCAGGATTAGAACCTGAACAGCTCGGCTTGGTGTATACTAATCTGCAGTAGTATTTTGCCCAAAGTTGATTCTTCTTTGGATTTTAAGTTAAGAAGGTTTCACCTGGATATCTGTTTGGGATGCAGTCTATTCCAAAGTACTCTGATATAGAGGTGAAGACAGGCTTCCAATGGAAAGGAACACTCTTCTCCCTCCCCATCCCAAAGGTAAAAGGTAAAACATCTCTGGAGCAAGGCCTATCTGATGCCTTTCCACTAGAACCAGGATCCTACTTATTGCAGTTGACGGCGGACCCATGCAGGTGACAGAGAATCATCCTGGAGTGGAAGTGTGGAACAAATAACTCACCTTGTCCCTGGAGACCCTGGGTTGAACTTCCCATCAATCCAGAAGCCCAAATGCAGCTCAGAGCCCTGTTCTCCGCCTGAAGATGCTTTTTCAGTCAGCTCCATTGTGTTTCACTCACATCGATTTTATATAGGATCTGTGAACTGCTTTTGGTCCTATAAGCATTGTCTTGTCTCTACTCAACTGCAGCTCAACAGCATGGAAGCACCTTTCGCTCCTCATCTTGGCTACCGATTCGGCCGAACAGAAGCATTGCCTCGATCTAACTCAAAAGCTGGAAGCCATCGACTGGCCTATCCTGAATGGCAACTCAGCCAAGCAGAAGCATCATTTCAACCAGACCATTGACTCCACCTGCTGAAAACCATTGACTCAACCTATTTTGAATGCAAACTCAATCCATTACGAACCCCACCTTGTACTCACTCGATGTCAACTTGCCCTTAGGACAGTGCGACTTAACCGGCTCAACTGCAGAAAAGAACCTAGAAGCCTGGCCTGATACTGCTGAGACCCATAGACAAGAAACTGAAGGTATTTCAAGTGTTTCTGTGCACCCGGTCTGCCTAAAAGGTCCTTAGTTCTGATTAGTGCCCCTCTCATACCTTTTTAAAAGACATCTTCATAAACTGTGACATTTTGCAGCTAAAATGTTTGACTGAGCACACCTGTCCACAAACCCATTGTGCCCTTTCATTTTCATCTGATTTCTCTATGTTTTCCCTTGCAGAAGATGGAAGTAGTGCTTTATTATCTCTGTGCAGTTCTGTTAGTTAAATTGAAGTTGTAGAACCTTGGTTGGGCATTCTTGGCTTTTTGTACCACCATAGTATTATTATTTCTCGTTCTGTTTCTGCTTCTGTACCAGCAAACACCCCTCCTGAGGAGTATAGCCTGCCCTCAGCCCACATTACCAAAAGAGACAACGGTGGTACATCTGTCAGCTTTGCCTGTTCCCCTTTTTTATTGGGATCACTGCTGGTTCAGTATTAGTGTGGGCTGAGTAGGTGCTTTAGCCACTACCTATACTTTCAGAGCTGTAGCCGTATAGTCACATTTTTGCTCCTGTAAATAACAATATTGCAAACCAAACATATGGGATTCTTCAACAGACTGCAACACCCACTAATATCATTGATGAGGATATCCTCTTTGCAATGGATGTTCCCTACCTGTTATAGCACCCTGCATCCAGAAGGCTTAGACGTAATAAGGTGTTGTTTCTTAACATATGATGGTGGAGGCCCATGTCTGGCTTCCAACTCCTGAAACACTGTGTGATTGCAACTGGACCCTCCTTTACCTCATTTGGGGGCAGGAGGAGGCTAATGCCCCCATCTCATCTGCATCAATGGAGCCTCTGCTCCTCTCCAAGATGGCTGGCAGGCTGACTATGACCATCGAGTGAGCATCCACTGCCTGCCTGTGTCACTCCGCAGTGCCATGGCTGCTCTGTGGTTCCCATGCCCCGGATTGGCTGGTAAATATCTCATCAGAAATCTGCCTCGAGCCGACAGGCTTTGCCGGTCCTTCACCTAAGGCCACTACCTAAGGCCCTTTTCTGGCCTTGTCCGGCTATGGACAATGCAGCGGTGCCACCACACCTTTCCAATGCTGCCCCTTTGTTATTAGGAGGCTAATCCCTTCCTGCTACCCGCATTGTACTGCGTGCTTCATCTCACTCACCAATTCATTTGGGCGATCTTATACTATGCAGAATTTTGCTTTTCATGCTCATCGCACACTGCTTTCACAGTGCATGGACTTCCTTTACTTCCTACTAGTTAAACACTCACATGACTGCTTTGCGTCATTTCCATTTGCTTCAGTACTCCTGCCTTCCTTCTCCACCTTAGTATTCCTCCTAATGCTTAGCACCTGCAAACTCTGGCTGCCTTACTTTGATAACTCGGCCCGATGGAGCCCCTCATCCCTAGAGTTGAGGCTTTTACTGGTTATAATACGTCCATCTTTCCTGCCCTCTAAACTGGGCATTGATTTGCCGTATTGCAATCGCCGGACTTGTGCACACACTTGAACTGTGACCCAATACAGCCCCTGCACCATGAGGCATGGCTGTGCTGGATAATGCATTTACCCTAACTTTTGACTCAACTGTATCTGTATGCCTACTGTAGCCCTTATACCATTAGGCGTGGCTGTGCTTGATTATGCATGTACCCTAACTTTTGACTCAACTTTATCTTATGTGTATGCCTGCTGTAGCCCCTGTACCAGGAGGCGTGGCTGTGCTGGACTATGTATTTACCCTAACTTTTTACTCAACTGTTTCTGTATGCCTAGTGTACCGCCCCTCCCCCCATACCATGAGGCGTGGCTGTGCTTGATTATGCATTTACGTTAACTTTTGACTCACCTGTACCTGTATGCCTACTGTAGCCCCCCGTACCATGAGGCATGGTTCTGCTGGACTATGCATTTACCCTAACTTTGAACTTTTCAAGAACCACCTGCATGTTGCAATGTATGCGCAGCCTTGCACTTTACACTTACTGTAGCTAGTGCCCTCATACCTGAGGGTTTGGTGCGCTGCTATAAATGCTAAAATAAAATAAAACAAAATAGAAAACATGTGCGCACAAAGACATTATTTATTTTAAATTTGCTAAAAAAAAAGCTAATACATGTTTTTATTTGAAAAAAAAACTTCTTTCTCCAACTATCAGGTACTTCAATGGGTGCCACTATGACAGTGTGTGATGCAATTGTCATTATTTACTTTTTTTAAATAACATACATGACTCAAGAGGAGGCCTGGCTCCTTAGTACAGTCAGTCACCAAGACAAACTATAGAACATGACATTTAGTCAAAAAGCTAACAATCCCTCAAAAAGGAAGCGATACAGGAAAGTAGAAGGTAAGTCTTGCTTGCTTTCAACTGTGTATTTTCAAGTTACTCTCCTCCAGGGTTCAGACCACAGGCACCGCCCCACATGTATAGGGCTCTTATTGTTTCTACTATTAGCAGATTTCATTGTATGTTAGGACTCAGATTGCCCTCTCTCACCACCCTATGCACTTGAGCCACTTCCAAAAGACTGATGGGCAACCCACTGCTTGATGTGTGAAAACAAGGAAATAATATGAGGCAGGGTAACCAAAAAGGAAACACACCAAACACAGGTTACAAAGGAACATACAAAGTACTTTATTTTATACTGAATCCAGTTACAAAAGAACAGAACAAAATTCAGATAGCTATCGACCCTCAGTACAACACAGCGAACTCCGGCGTGGTTCGGTGTGCTCAGTGAGTGCAAATATTCATTGAAACAGTCAGGCTTTTATACATTTCTCCAGCCTGTTGTCCAGCCTTTCTGCAGGTTAACCATTCCATAAATAAGTTACTGCTCTAGGGTCCCTTGCCAGGTCAAATCTAGTTCATCTTAGGTTTATACATTAACAAGAAGAAATGGTAATAATGTATGCTCTAGGCCTAACATTACAATGCGGGACTTAATATATACAATATAGTTAAGCAGGTGTTCTCATTCAATTATAGATCAGTTTCGGTGATACAGGTAATCCATTGCACACAGGTCAGCAGAAGGACAAGGTCTCAGCTCATGACCCTAACAAGTGGCCTGCAGGCAAGTTATACATTAGCTGTACAGAGGTCATGACAATCGAGTTCTGTTCTGAATAACATAGGCTACCATTTTAGCTCACATGGTGACTTTATAGAGCAAGAAAACCTAAAATGGCGGCTTGACCCAAAATGACAGTTTACATGGTTTCTAAGGTCAGGACCTTGCAATGCGAGTTTATTCACATGTAGTTTATAAGCAGCTTGTTAGCAGCTTGGCGTAGGCCAATATACATATATTCATAAATAGGAGGCACGATATAGTTTCTAGTTTGACAGATGGATCAAGGCGTTTCTTGATGAAAAAGAGAATCTCCACATGTGTGGGTGCTACACATCTCTGTGGGTCAGTGGCAGTGATCGGTGCAGGCCGTTTCACAACAGAGTAACAAACCTCTCCAACATGAATCTGACTGCACGGCATCTGTGGGTGGTAACAGGGGTGTTGCTAGGTCTGGAAAAGACCCGGGGCTACGCTGATGTCAGAACTGTTGGGACCGGGGGCTAGCTAGCCTTTTGGCTGTAGCTCCTGAGATTCTATCCTGGGCTACAACCAAAAGACCAGGGGCTTTAGCCCCCTTACCACCCCCAGCAACGCCTCTGGGTGGTAATATGGCAAGATGCGTACTTGCACCTATGCGTTCATTTCTTATCTGCTAAACTCTGCTTCATGGTTTTGCTCTGAAAGAGAGTTAAGTACTCGTGCAGGTATCCATTTCTTTCACAAGACATTGGGGGTCATTACAACTCTGGCAGTAGCTGTGCCGGTAAAAACGACAGGCTGCCGCCAGAGTTGTGCATTTTTTTCCGACACCTGCCTTTGGGGAATAACTGGGGCATTGCAACCCCGGCAGTCCCAGTAACGCCAGGCGCTGGAAAAAACTACTCCCCATTCCCATTGAGTCCCATAGGACTCAATGGGAATGGGGAGGACGGATGCACCAGCACTGTGTGTAACAGTGCCGGTGTATCCATCAAAGTCTGCGAGCGGGTGCCTTTTCTGCCCGTCAGGTCAGACCTAGGGGGCGTAAAGTCACCTGCACGCAGAACTCCGTTGTTACTGGACCGGCATACTCATAATGAGGCCCCATTCTCTTTATTTGCTATATCCTTTTCCAGAAGATGTTCTGCCACCAGGTCTCCCTTCAGAGCACCTGTTCTTTGGATATGACATGGCCTGCCTGCCAGATTTCACATTCCTGACCATTGGTGTTCAATATATTATCCAGCAAGAAGAGAAATGACTAGACAGATGTGCTGGAAGGTCGCTCAATTAAAGTCCCATTCCAGATGATGATCTGCAACTGCTGCGCACAGCCAGCGCTACTAAGTCCCACAACAGGACTGACATGTTCATGGTGCGGAACATGGTGACACCAGGTAATCATAATGTCTGTCCAAAGAGGCACTTGCATATCAGCCTTACTCTGATCCAACCTCTGCCTGCACAGAGAGAAAGTGCTTCTGACCATCTAATCTATGGATTTCTGATCATCCTTGCAGTCACACATGCTATGGCCACAGCCTGTCTTCATTCACAGACTAAAATAATTGTCCAAACTAACTTTCGGGATCTGCAATTCTGCTGTTCTATAGCGGCAAATTAAATAGTTCATTGGCTATTGGTTTCACAGAAGCCTGTATCCCGTCTACAGCAGTAGACAAAGGGCTCCCCAGCTTAAAAAGTGAAATACATGCATTGATGGCCTGCAGCAAACAAAGCGATGCCATTGCATCTGTAAGATGTTTTAAAGATTTCAAAGACAAGATGGATATAGTAGGATGAGGTTGTGATTCACGCAGCACTAGCCAGATCAATTGCAATACCATACAATGTCAAAGCCCTTTCATTTATGTAACAATACAGTCCTGCTGGTCAGCAAAGATGTATTATGCTACATTAAGGTTCTTATGTAATGTTCGCACTACCGTCATAATGATCTTACTGCTCCAGCCTTGACACACTCAACCTCTGCCAGGGGAAAACCAGACATTGGTCTGTGGGGGAAAGGGAAATGAAAGGGGAACAGTAGAAAGGGAAGGAGAGAGAGCATTAGCAAAGAGACAGAAGTGAGGATGGCTGGGGCTACAGGGAAGGAGTGCATGGTGTGATAGTGGTCAACAGGGTCTACATGTAGTCACTGATAAACCAAAGTAGATCGAGAGAAGAGTGAAAAGAGCCTTCCACTATGGCAAGCAATGATTGTATGTATGCAGCTTCTAGTAAAATGCAGGTGTGGTAATAGACCCAGTAAGAAAATTATTTGTGATGTCCTTGAGATGTGCTCTAGTGGGACCCTGAAGTGTGGAAACTTCTTAGCCAGATCTGGTTATTAAACTTCTCCAGCACACTAAACTCTTCCTGGCAGAGAAGGGAATAGGAAAGAAGGGTTTCCTTATAGAGATTGATGAGGGTGGACATATGCAAAAGAGGAGGAAGAGTTAATTTGTTTGCTTTTTTACATTCTTCCAGGGTGTATTGATTGAGTAAAAAGTGGAACTCCAATGAATTGCATAGTTCTTGCAAAGGAGAGATGTTAGCGGAGGGCAGATTTGATAACTCCAAGATGATATTAGAGGATTCTCCTTGTGATTTCTAAGCGTTAAGGAGTCTGTCCGTATAGAAGCGTGATATGGCTTTTGATTTCAGAGTGATATCTCCTTCTGTTTCTCTTGAATGCTGGTCTATGACTTTTGCTATGAATCCTTCTCCGCGTGTTGCTAAGTGCTTTGCTAGTGACCTTCGGTGTATTTAGTTTCTCAGAGAACCAGCGTGGCTTGCACTTGTATTTCCTGGGGTTGCAGCTTTTTGAGGAATAGAATAGAGTGAATGAATAGAATGAAGGGCCCCTAAAATCCAATCATCAAAAGCATGAGGGTCAGTGAATGTTGGCGAAACTTGGTGGTAGTCCATAAGCAAAGAGATCAATTCTTCATTCAGGTGAGGCACCTTCCAGCATAGACATTGTTTACAGGTGATGTAATTGAGGTAAAGCAGGCATATCCAAAGTGAGGAGTAAGAGTGACTGCTTAGCCCATTGTAGACTGAGAAGTGCCACAGCCCTCAGAAGATTGCAGGGTGAAAGATGGCATGCAGGGTGTGGCCCGCGAGGCATGTTGCCTCTCTACTGAACAGGTGTAGGTCCAAGCCTTCCAACTTCATGATTAGATTCTTCAAAGCTCTGTTTCAGATGAACTCACCCCAGCTGTTGAGGCCCTATAGAATACTGAGATTAGTATGTCCCAAGGGGGAGATTGCAATGGCGTCTGCTAATTCATCTCCAAAGATAATACATAAGCGGGTGACCGTCAAGGAGGAAAAAAGAAATGCATAAGGAAGGAGAAATAGTCCATCTGAGGAGCATAGATTCACACAAATGGGCGACAACCTATGGGAATGAAAAGATAGTGATTCCTTTTAAAGATTATTTAGTTTTTTTTGTCAGGGTAGCTTATTTAATAGCAAAGAGGTGGTCTTTCTTTGTGCCACGACTCTGTGAGAAAGAAGAGGTCTGGCACATATTCAGAAATAAAGTTGGGGAGCCCACATTTGTGGTTAGAATGTGACTGTACATTGTTGAGTGTAGAGGTCGAGGGGTGAAAGAGCAAGCGACGGGGGATCTGCCAGCGAGGGAGCTGTATCACTGAAAGAGCAGGTGCTCCCAAACGTGAGGTGCCCTGCAACTTTCAAGAAACGAGCAAGGGAGTTGCCCTACTGAAGTGGAGAATATTTCTGGAGAGGGTCGTGACAACTAATTGGGTCATAGTCACCCGAGTCCCTCCAGTTGGGAGGTCCGGTGCCACCATCTCTATTCATGATCATTTCGGTGGTGGACTGCCCCTGGGCAGGACAAAGACCGATATGCAGGGAAATGTCTTCTCTGTGAAAGGGACAGTGAGCTAAAGACTTGGTAGAGTCTCTCCCAGGGGCTATTCACCCAAGAACAGGTAATTGGGCTGTGTTTCTGCTGGTAGAGAGATTCCCAGACCCCCTTTTGTTTTGCATAAATTAACTTTGGGTCTCACCCAAAGTTGCCAGGATGATCCAGGCGTGGACCCCTTGCTCACTATTCTTAGAGAGGCACAGCTTCACTTCACTGATGATGCCCAACAAGGGTGAAACACGTGTATGGGGTTGCTGTTGGTAGTCTTGCTCAGAGGAGAATTGCCTAGCATTTCGGTGCTGGACTGCCTCTGGGCAGGACAAAGACTGATATGCGGGGAAATGTCTTCTCTGTGAAAGTGACAATGAGCTAAAGATTTGGTAGAGTCTCTCCCAGGGGTTATTCACCCAGGAACAGGTAATTAGGCTGTGTTCGTGCTGGTAGAGAGATTCCCAGACCCCCTTTTGTTTTGTTATTCATGATCATACTTGCCGCTCTGGAATAATTGACCACCCTTGCAGTTGCCGAATGCCGAATGCCAAGCGTGCCTGGCGTCTCAGTGAGAGAGCTCATTCGATGGGACGAGTGTGGGTGGGAGCGGTCATTAATAGACTGAATAACAAAATGACACATAGTGTAGTGTCAAACATTCTGTCATCTACTCTAGGCTTCCCATCAACATGTCCACAGTGCCACTCTCAGGCCCAGAATTGAATGTGGTCCATTCTGCCTAATAAAAATGAACAATGCATATTATCTTCCTTATCACTTATCAAAGCCTAAAACAGAGCCCTTACACACCTGTAGGCAAGATAGGAGAATGCATACACCTCCGCCCATCCTTGCATGCCTCTCAGTCTCAAGGTGTATATTCGCTTCTCTGCCACTCCCACAGGCGCTCTTAGCAAGCTGCCCAAACGCTCAGCATTCCCGTCTATATCACGCATAAAGTTCCTTTCCCTCTTTGCATGCCATTATTATGAGACAAGATGCCACGCACAGTGTTCACTGCTTTCCTTGCAAGTGCCGTCTTAAAAGAAATAAGAGCAAACTAGCCCGAAAGTCTGCATGCACTGATGCACAGGGAAAAGATGACTGCATTTGGCAATTCCTTGTTTCCCATAAACCCCTCAGACAGCCGTCGCTATGGCAATCCAAGTGCAACACATTGTAACCGATCGCATTCTCAATAAAGAGAGAGAGATGCGGTTCAAGCTGGGAGCAGCTTTCCAGCGCTTGGGGTTTATGGACTGCTACACTAGAAGCTGTCCTGTTGGCTGGCTTCAAAGTCAAACAAAATAAAAAGTTATCCCGAACAACTAGAAAAGGCAGCACTTTCTATTCATGAAACTGAGTTAAAACTGAGACACCGTGGCTCAATCCATGGGAGGCACAGATGAGTGTTTAATTATCCCGCCCTTTAATTCCTTTTCATAATCAGTTAATAAATACCTATGTCATAAACATTTGGCTTAAGCTTTTTATAGGCTCTGCTGGCTGCAAGACGAAGAAAAAGAATTAGCAGCTCCAGGCATTGTGCAATAACTGGTCCCTGGTCAGCGCCAGCAGAAACACAGCAATTGAAGTGGATTGTGTGTGTGCCTCGTCTCCATAAACGCGTGTAATATCCCCCAATTTCTGGAGCGCAGGGCGCAGAACTTATTTATCACTGTATGTGACACATCTGGCACGGCCAGGATCAGGAAACAACTGTTTTACTTCATTTCTGTCATCACCTTCCAGCAGATTTCTTTCACAATCCAATTTGGAAGTGAGGGCTCGTTCTTCTCTGCGTAAGTTCTGCATTAGCGGCTTGGCCCGCGGACGCGCGCCATTGGCCCTTTCCTTCGCTGCGGCAATTCATTATAGAGAGCTGCATGTTATGACTTTAATTGCAGTGTACATCAGAAACCACTGGTGTTTACTTCTCTCTGTTAGCAGCATCTTCATCACATGTGGCATGCAGTGGTGGATGCAGTTTGTCATTACCTCTCCCTGGAAGCCTTTCCGTGCAGAGCCAAGGACTAGACATAGAAGAAGTTGCTAGTTTCTGCAGCCCCTTTCCACTTCTGGAAATGTGTATCCAATTTAAATATCTTGTGCGCAGGTTACGGAAGATGCAGTTGCTATATAAGTAGAGGTGGGTCTATAAAACGATGAGGTGCCACAGCTACACCAGACTTTGCAAGAAGATAAGCAGCAAGAGTTGCAGATGCATGTATTTCCTTCCAACCCACACAGATCTTCAAATTAAAAGAAAGAAAAGATATTTAGGGAACTAAAGCAGGTTGCGAATTTCGTTTCTTGCTCTACACTCTGGGCCCTGAGGACCAAGAATCCTCCAAATAAGCCATCAAATAATTGTCCTCCTTCCTCCGATTAAACGGCAACAGATTCCAAAACTGTAGTGCGGCAAAAGAGAAATTCTGATCACCTCTAGAGCGGCACTTGGCTATTTGAGCTTTTATTAAGCACTGATCTTCGGACTGTAACCTTGGGGCAGGCCTGTAAAAGTGAATCTTGGCCAGAAGAAATATAGGGGCCATTCCATGCAGGCATTTGAACATCATTCATAGGATCTAGAAATTCATTTGACTTTTACTCGGAAGCCAATGCAGAGGTCGGTGAGCAGATGACACAGACAAATTCTTACAGAGGGACTTAGCCAATAGTAGTGCTCCAATTTGGACTCCGTGCAGGCAAGACAACTGGCATTTAGTGATCCCTAGATGTAGGGAGTTGAAGTAGTCCAATCTGGAATTGATTAGTGCTACGTTGGCAGTTTGAGAGTGCTCGGGGTTAGGATACGGAGTGATATGTTTCATCAGTCTAAATGTATACAAGGACATTTTTTCGTCACCTCTCCGGCCCATGAGTTTAGGTCAAGGTTGAATAGCAAAAGAATCCCAATATTTGTTATTGCATGGCCTGCGGTAGCAGCCATGTAGTTATGGTTAAGTTGCTAATCCCATAGGAAGAGCACTTTTTGGGCGTCTTATAACTTTGCTCCCCCTGGACGAATCCTCACCAAACTTTTCCAAAAAAAAGTATATGGCCCACTCTGAATTGTTTTGCAAAGTTTGGTGAGGTTTGGTCTAGGGGGGCAAAGTAATAGACGGGGTCCCAACATTTCTTTTTTTCCCATAGACTTAATGGGAAAAAACTTTGCTCAAGCCTACAGGTCAAACTGCTGGACGGATTTCCACCAAATTTGCGGCAGGAGTTGCGGCTTAGTCCGGAAAGCGTGCTTTTGTTAATTTGGTGTAAATCCGTCCAGTAGTTTTTTGTTTAAATAAATGACCAAAATGTAAGGCGAAAAAATGGGTGATATCTATGTCTGCTCTACGGACACACTTACCTGTTCGTTCCGCGGACAGGACACCAACTGGCTAATAGACTTGCGTCATGTCCGCGGACACGCAACATGTTTGCTGATTGGCTGGAGTAAGGCGTGAGGTGCGTCACATTAATTCCATGCGCCTGCCATCTTGGATCCATGGTGCAGTGGCGAACAGAGGCAAAATGCAATTTTGGGGAGTGTTTTTGTGTGCAGGAGTGCTTGGGGAGAGTTGGGGAGTAAGAGATGGGTCAAATACTATATTTGTTTAGGTGGCAGGTGCCCCTGATGTGTTTGCCATGTCCGCAGTCTTCGCGGCTGTCTGCAGACATAATAAATACACTACTAGCTATTTTACCTTAGTATGATGTTGGTTTTGGGTTGTTAGTAGAGCATTTATTGTAATTAATATCCCCTATAAGCAGCCCACATGCCACAGTCAAAATGTTTGGTAGCATAGGTGTGCATTGCTGTAGTGGTTGTGGCCAGGGCCTAGAGTCTTGGGTGCATGGCTGAAGGCCCTAGGCCTTCGGCCATGCCCCCAAACCTCTGGGCCCTGGCCACAAACACTGCAGCATAACACACCCATAGAATCAAACACCCATCAAATATCCACAACCCAAACGTTTGTGTACTTTTTCATTTGTAGAGTTTGTATGTGAAGTTTTGGCTAGGCAATGCAGTTAAGATTGTAGAGTTTGTAACAAGGACTGCGTCATAAGATACCCATGGAATTAAACCTTTTGGATTGTGGTGTATGGTTAGATTTTTGCCTGAATGGGTGTGTTATGCCATGTACGTTCACTTTATCTGTGGAGCAAATTTCAATTATTGGTTGCATTTCTTTTTTCAAAATTGTTTAATTGAATTTTGAACAGCTTGCAAGAGTTGGCATCAAGGACATACAATTGACATTTTTGTTTGCTAATTGTTGCATGACATCAGTAGCACATGAGTTATGGCCATAGAATGCATCGATGTTCCTGGATTTTAACATTGATTGTGCTTCTTCAGATAGTACATCAACTCTAATACTTTTTAAAATGTTGGCGTGTCTGAGGTCTGCAGACTGGCACATGTTTTCTGTCAATTCTCTGTATTGGAAATGTTGCCAAAGGTTGACATTTCCTATGCTGCCAAGAGTTTTACGGCACAGTTTGTGCCCTAAGGTTTTACAAATAGGTTCACCTTTTACTGGTGTCAATTGAAGGAGATCTCCGAAAACAATAATGTGTTTTCCTCCAAAGAGCTCTTCGTAGTCTGTTTTGAGAACCTCTTGTAATTGGAGGTGAATTAAAGCCAACATTAGGTTGGCGACCATGCTCACCTCATCTATTAGCAGCATTTTCATTTGTTTGAAAACTCTGCGTAGTTCAATTGCAGCTTCTATGGAAAGTTTATAATAGTCTAATTTGTTTTGGTGTTCTACTGGAAGGAGTAGTAATTGGAGTAAAGTGGCACCGCCTATGTTGTAGGCAGCTAAACCTGTGTGGACAGTTACAACAGCTGACAGTTTGTTGTTTGTCAATTGTTGGAGGAACCTGCTGATGATTTTGATTAAGAATGTTTTGCCTGAACGAGCTTCATCACTCACGTATAACAGTATTGGTTTGTAGTCTTGGCAAGTAAAGTTTTTATTTTCATGTTGCAAACCATGTTCTATTTGTTTTGTTTTTTCTTGGAAAATGCTACGCTGCTCATTGTTCAGTTGTGATTTCAGTACAGGGAAGTCTTCTGTAGCTTGTTCATACTGACACATGGGGCCTCATTACAGGTCGGCCGCTCCGGAATTAACAGTGGCAGTAAACCCACCACCACTGTTAATTCCGGACTGCCCGATCCCGAGTCCTGCAGGCGGGAGGTGATCTTCCCGCCAGGTCTGACCTGGCGGGTTGAACACCTCCGCCTGCAGGCGGACGTGGAAAGACCAGCACCATCACGAGATGGTGCCGGTGTTTTCACTTCCCCATTCCCATTGAGTCCTATGGTACTCAATGGGAATGGGGATATACACCATTCCGCCTCCGGGATTCCCAGGACACCAGGGTCGTAATGCCCTGGTATTTCCGGGACTCACGGAGGCGGAATGGTAATACGAGTCCGGCGGTTCTACTTCTGTCATGTCTAATCCTGCCTCATTTGCTATTAGTGGCTGTCCAAGTGGTTCTTGGCTTCCTGTTATAGAAGGTTGACTACTGTTGGGAGTGTCCACTTATAGTTGGGCCTGGAGTTCTTCTTTGTGTTGCTGTTCATTGTGCAACATTGTTTGGTACTGTGCAACGTTTACATTTGTTATAGTGCTTTCATTTGCTTTGAAAGCGTCTTCATATGAGTCATATGTATCCAGTAACATGTCCTCTTTTTTCCATGGTTTAAAAAGTTGTAGCAGGGACATGTAATACAATTCGTTATGTTGAGGAGTTTTTAATGACAGTTTGATATCATTAATTAAGCTGCATTTGGTAAGTTTCACTAAGCTGCCTTTACAATTTACAACTCTGTATCTACCTTTTTTTCATCTGGTTTAACATTATTTTTGTATATGAAGTTTTGGGCTACGTGGTAGAGACACATAGTTTCCAAAGGGGTACTCCTGTTTGGGTAGTATGTGTCCAGTAAATTGTTTTTTAAAATGTCTTGGTTGTTGGGATCATTTTTGGCTATTGTTTCTATGTCCTCATATGATTTGAGAACTCTTTTTCTAGATTTCGCAGGACCAAGACTTAGCCATACTATATTTTCAGATCTTCCATACAAGGCAGTACCGTTTAAATAGTCTGCAGCTTCATAGCAGCCACATTCTCTACGAGAGAGCATTTTATGCCTAAGCAGTACAATTTTTGTGATAGTGTTTTGGCAGATGATATGTCATCCCAGAGGTCCTGAAGTTCTGTTTTGTCTGCTTTGGTTAAGTAGGCTGTGACATATCGTACAACTGCAGTGGAATTGTCTGCAATGTACTGCACGTCTATGTTTGCATTCCATAGGAGGGCAATGATTGCATTGTATTCATTGATGTATTTTGATTCTTCTGTTCTTTTTATTTAATATGTGTTTTTAGGTGATTTACCTTTGAAGCTATGTCTGATTGAAGACATTAAGTTGATTACTTGACCTGTTGCTGAAACTGGTCTAGGGAAATCAAAGCGGCAGTTGGTGTAGTATTTCCCTTTTTTATATTTGCAATGACAATATTTCCCACATTTGTGTCTTTGAAATTGTAAAATGTGTGCATGAAGGTCACTATGTGTTGTTTGTGAAGGGATTTCACAAGTGACATGTTTTTGGATGAACTGAAAAACAGTGGCATCACTGTCTTGACCAAATTTAGAAGCATCTTTAATCCATAATAGCATGTGGATGTGTGGTGCTCCTCTGGCTTGGTATTCTTTTATCCAAAAGAAGTGTTGAACTTCTCTGAGGGGAGGAACAGTCTTATTACAAATAAAGTGTAGCATAGCAATGAAGCGATGATGGAAATATCTTGATACATTTACAGGATATAGAGAGCAGAGTTCTCCTGGTGTTTTTATATCTGTTTGTTTATTTTTGTTTGCTATGCGTAGGAAATCGTGAAGATCTTCCCATGCATATTCTGCACAACTACATGTAACAAACCAAGTGGGCGGGCCAGGGTTTCTTATCATACAGCAGACACCTTTGTGAAGTCGGAACCAGTATTCTTTTGTACCACACATGTTTGCTAAAAGATTTGTAATACTTTACTGTAAAACCTCATCTTTTTCTTGCACATTTTGTAATAATTGAAAATGGGTACCTGATTTTAATGTGTGTGCAACTCCATAGCATAGAGTTGCTAATTCACTTTCAAAGAGTAGGTGGAATATGTATTCCACGTTTTGTCTGAATCTGGGGTCATAAGAATACATTCGTAAAGAGCGATATTCTGATGCTGTTATTTGTGTGGGTCTATCTTTGTACCTTCCTCCTTTTCCAGTAGGAAAGAGTAGCAGAAAGGCCCGTGCTTCTATACTTTTTTCCCATATGCTAATTGGAGATCCTTTGGCTTGTCCCATTTGGTAAGTTTCCAGTGCATCATCTATAGTGTCTTTAGAGTGTAAAGGATGAATTGTATAATGGTCTAAAATATTGGATTCTGCAGCAGGATTTAGAAGTTGAAATTGACCAGTTTCTGGTAACTCTTGAATTATTTCAATAGTTTCTCTCAGGTTTTCTTCAATATTAATTTCTTTGTAGTATTTATTGTTGTTTTTTAGATATTGCAGGGCTTGTCTAACTTTATGTAAGTCCACGAGTTGTTGCCAAATATTTTTAATATTTTGTAGGTACGCCATTTACTAAGATAATTAAAGATTGATCTATTGGCCATTGCACTCCTAGAGTGTGTACATTTTCTTTGAGATCTAATGGTAAATAAACTACTTTGCTACAAATGTCTTTCACTACTTCAGAGGGAGGTAATGTTGCTGTTTTTGTTTGAAGGTGTTTTATTGCTTGAAATGGGTCCACTGTTTGAATTATGATGCTCTCATATAAATTTAGTTGTTGCATGGGTTTTGGTAGTGGCAATAATTCCAAGTTATTTGTGATAGCACGTGAAGGTGTTTGGTTGTTGTCAAGTTTTGCAGTGCAGTAATTGCAAAGTATTAAGAGGTCAGTAATTTCATATTTGTTTTCTGCTATAAGGTAGAGAGCTAATTGGAACCATTTGGAATCTTCATTGTCTTCTATTTTATACATTATCTCTACAGTTTTTGTGATTCTTTTATAAAAGGTCCTGCAGCAACACACACACACATGGTTTGGTACTTCAGTGGAGGTACTTTTAAACTTTAGTATTTATTTTTTGTATGTGTTTAATAGAAGGTTGCTATTTGTACAGTAGTTGCTAGTTTGTTGTAGAGCTATTGCATTTTCTAAGTGGCTTTCACTTCCAAAATATTTTCTCTGGATATGCTCTATTTCTTCGAGTAGTTGTTTGGCTGTACCATGTAGAAGATTGTTATTTAAATTGGCTAGTGCTAAAGCAGGATTTCTAGCATATTAGAGTTTATGGACCAGATTTCTTGTAGTTGAATGATGTGTTGATATCATTTTGACATGATGGGAGGTGCTTTTGCAAATAGGTCCTGAAATGCAGGCTAATGAATGTCCTTGTAGTCCTGTGTATTTGCGCACTGAACAGGCATCCATATTTTGTAGTAGTTTCATTTTGAATTTGTCTTTGCTTTTTACATACTGATTGAGGAACCGCAGTAAAGATTTGAAAGATTTTTTGGCAATGTTACACATTGATGTGCACGGCCATTTGTAGACTGGACGTTTTGGTTCAGTAGAATGGAGAGGTGATACTGAGTTTTCCGGGGATATTTTGTGAGCAGCGTTTCTTGTTCCATAATGGTGTTATTAAGTTTTTCATACCCTCGTCCAATGCTATGTATTGCAATTGGGTGTGTTTGCTTTTGTTTATATGCTTCTTCATTAAAATATGGTTCTGTGCTCGTGGTGTGACTCCATTCACCTCCACAGATGTTTAAGAAGCTATTTCTGTTGATATTCCGTTTATTGAGAAGTCTTTTTTGTAGTTTAGTAGTTAGTTTTGTTAGTGGTTTAAATCTGTTGAAAACTAAAATAAGTAACTTCCTTTTGAGAAGGATGTCACTGTCTATGAGAACTTCTAGGATTAATTTTCTACGGTAAGTTTTAAGGGTTGTGCATGATTTCTCTCCTGTTTTTATAAGGTTCTGAAGGACTCTGTGGCGGAACATTTTTTGTAAAATATATTTTTTTATATGGTTACTTGCCACTACATCAAGATTTATAGGTGCAGTGTTAGCAGTAGTGGTAGCTGAAGTCTTGTTAATCACTTTCTGTTTATTTTTACATTTTGATAGAGGAGGCAAAGTTTCTGTACTGGAAGCTTGTTTTGTTTTACTTAATGACTGTATTAGCTGTTTTGTTTGAACTTTTTGTATAAAATCTGCTAGAGATGGATGCTTATTTTGGACACTTTTATTTTGATTTGCTCTACTTCTGCTTTGCTTTCTACAGAGTTGGTTTTTGGTAGGCATTCTTTGGGGTCTTTTGGAGAAAAAAAGAAAGTGTGGGTTGGGCTGTTGTGCAGTGTATACATGCTTTGTGCATGAGTGTCTGAGTATGATGCTAAGGATGATTCTGGGGGTGTGTGATTGTGCAATGGGCAGCTACATCAAGTCGGGAAGGCTATTCTTGTATTTGTGTGTTACTATACTGGGCTTCAGATGACAATATAAAGTATGCAACTGGTGAGGGGACGCACTAATACTAAATCTAATGGTAAAGGGTTAAGACACTTGTTTGTTCTACAATACTAAAATGCCATTGTGTTTGAGTAACAGTTAGAATGTTATATTAGTATTGTACTTACTTTTTCATATGGAAAAAGTAGGTTTCTTCTAAGTTCTTGTCAGACGCTGCTGCTTTTCAGGAGAGTGGTCTTCACTGCAATTGTAAAAGAAAGAAGTTAGTGAATATGTGTGTTTATAGCACTTTTGTTAATGTAGACATTGTTCTTTTTGTTTTTGTAGTAGTAGCGTTTTCCTATAACTGCACATGCACTTTCCTTTGCCTATGCGCATCCTGTATATTTTATATAGAATCTGTTAGTTGAATATGTTTTACAAATGAGTATAATAGTAAATGTATAGAGCACACTTGTTTTTATTTAATGTTATGTTATTGGATGGTAAGAGATAGAAGAAATAATCATATGCATTGTTTGCTATTTTTACAGGGTAAATGGCAGAGATTGTACAGAAAAGCATGCAATGTATGCATTTGTGAAGGTGTGGGAAATAAAGCAGAAGGATTTCATATAGAGGCAGTGGTGTTGTTTGAGCTGGGAGCCTTTCTAATGATATTGGGGGTCATTACGAGGTTGGAGGTAGTCATGGTGCTATTAGCGCCATGGCTACCCCTTACCGCATACCGGGTCCGGGTTCCCTGAATGGGGAATTACCGGGCCATTCCAATCTTGGAAGGCCTGGTATTTCCCGATTCAGGGAACCCATCCCCATTCCCATTCGAGCCCCCATAGGGCTCAATGGGAATGGGGACCATGCTAACTACGGTCCCGTTAACAAAGGGCCCATTGTTAGCATGCTGATCCTTTAGCGGCTCCCACTAAGGGCGCCTGGTAAAACCAACCGCCTTTAGCGGAACCCACTAAAGGACCTCGTAATGCGGCGGTAAAGGGTTAAAGGCACCGGCACGTTTACCGGCACTGTTAACCCCTTACCGCCAACCTTGTAATGACCCCCATTGTCTGTGTGTGTGCTTGAATGAAGATGCATGTACTCATCCTGGCTGCATGTAATTTTATAATACACTGGACAGCCTTTTTCATAATTATACTGTTTTTTCTTCAATCTTTTAATATGAAATAAAACATTTTTAGATAGCTGTGTGTGTAAACATAAATTTGGAGAGCAGAAAGGTTTGCAGTCGACAATTCATCATAGCAGATGGGAGAAATGACAGTAAGTTCATTTTACAGTGTGTACAGGGTAAGTGGCAGTTACTCTGTTTACATGTATTCCTAGAAGAGCTGTACATGTCCTGTGTAGAAAATATTCATACCTGTAGTCTGTGTTCATGCATGTAGATGTGCCTGAATCTGCAAATTGAAATCTTGGGAAGTTTTATAGTAGATGTTGCTGTAAGTCCTTTGCAGTCACAGCCCAATTGTAATGAGAGTGATCAATAGTACATCTAAAGTGCTGATCTGTGATGATGGCGTTAGATGTAGAGTTCTTGGATGTGATTGGTGGATGATTGTGTGACTGCTTAACAGTGCCCAATGAGGAAACGGTGCAGAGAGTGAAGTGGAAAGGGTAGAAGCGCTGCCCCAGTGTTACATGCCCTGCCGACATCGCTGCTGTCCGCGGACAGGGTGTGCACATCCAGAGGTTTCTCAGCAAATCCAGCATGCAAAGGGGACTGTAGGGGTCAGCCAATCAGATGTTGAGGTTGTGGTTTGTGTTGAAAGAGGCTGTGTGTAGTGAAGATGGCAGAGGTGGAGAAAGTCAGGGTGTTGGTGGTTGGAGATATGTTTGTACATGGTTTGGAGCAGTATGCTAAATTCAGGAATGTGGCAAACAATTTTGATGCTAAATGAGTGGAGGGGGTGCGGAGCACTGTGCCTGGTTTTAATGTGCAGGGAATTGCACAAGTTTGTGGAGATATGGGCAGGATGAACAGTCCACATGTAGTTGTTTTGAACTGTGGTGCTTTGCATTTGGGTATGTCAGTGCCCCTACTTTGTTGGCAGATTTGGAACACTTGGTTCAGGCAGTAATGAAAATACTTCCAAATGCCAAGGTTATTTTTTATGGTTTAGTACCTAGGGCAATATGGGACAATAGTTTTGTTTTTTTGTCCTCAGCAAAATATTGCTAGCTGTGCAATTCACCAAGGCATATCTGCTTTCATGCTTAGAGCTGGAATGTTCTTTTGTAATAATGAGAACATTGATTCTGGTGATGTTGTTTATTTTAAAGAAGATGGCATTTCTTTATCTTTTATGGGAAATGCCATGTTTTGGAACATAAGGGTTCCTGTGGAGAAGCTAATGTGAAGATTTTTGGAGGAAAATAAGAAAAAAATAAAAATAAAATAAAAGGTGTTTCTGAAGCATCTGCAAAAAAGCCAAAAAAAGGCTCTTTTCAGAGCCAACCTCAAAGGGAAAATGGGGCACACTATTAAAATGTTCATTCCCCACATTCAGATTTTTCGATTTGTCCGCGGACATGGCGGTTGTCTGCGGGCAATGCGTATTACATACGGGGATTTTGGGGTTGCGAGGCATGCAAATGAGACTGAGCAGATCAAGGGATTGGTTAATAAGGTTTACTGGGTGTGTTGTGTAAGGAAAGAGTTTTTCAGTAGGTCTTTTTCCTGAGAGAAGAGTAGATAGCTATGGCTGTGTGTTTCAGAAAGCATATTGTTTGGATTTTGAGAGATTCATGGATAAATTGCTTGGAGGTGCATGCAGATCGCTGTGGAGTGGCTGCACATCTTGGATTCTCTCATTCGGAAGTGCTCTGGCATGGAATGCGTGGAATGAAGTGGCTGGATTTGATACCTCTCTGTGTTACTTTGGTGACACAGCACCATCCAGACATTATTATTATTCATTGTGGAGGGAACAGTTTAGGACATGTATCTGGAATCTCTTTGCAATTTGCAATGAAAGAAGGACTTGGGGAAAGTCATGGACATGTATCCAAACTCCAGAGAAATGTTTTCCCGTATTGCGCAGAGACAAATGTGGCTGCGTTCTTTTTAATTTGTTCCACAAATGGAGAAAGCAAGGTGAAATGTTAACAAGGCTGTTTGTGCCTTTTTCAGAGATGCTGGTATGTCCTCTTTTCAGAATGAAAACATTATGTTTTGTAGCACACACATTTTTCGCAGAGATGGAGTACATCTTACTTATGCCAGCAATCAGATTTTTCTGCGAAATAAACAAAATGCATTGCAACCTTTTTTGGAATTACAGCAATCCATTTTGCAGTAGGTGTTGATCATTTGAAGTTTTGAAACACAAAAAAACACCACAAAGAGGCTCTTTTCAGAGCCACCACTTCCTCCCATAGAAAAGTGCAATGATTCCGATAGGGTGATCACCCTCTTTCCAAGGAGCAGGAGCTCCATCCGACCACTGCAGGAGCAGTGGTAAGCCCAGTAGATGAAAGCATCATTTACAGCATACACGCGGTAAGCAGGCTGCTAAATTGTGCCTGGATACCGATTTACGCATTTATCTTCAGCGGAGTACAGCTATTTAAAGATCCAAAGGAAATTAGCAGGACTGCATCCATTGCACCTGATTTACGGTACTTTGAAGCAAAAAACACAGTTTGAAACCCTTTTCTCCATTGCACACCACAAGAAGGGCATATTTCAAGATGGCCGCCCAGGGGTATAATCTCCCAGTACCCACCATCGACTAACCCAGCCTCTTGATGCCAGGCTCGGATTGGCCACTGGTGCGTTCATTTACACCACACCGGGGCCGGCAGGCGTAAGATGGCCCACTTCACCAAGGCCCAGGAAACAAGGCTGCTTCCTGTCCTTAGCCTGTCACTAGCCTTTCACGCCATCAGCCAGAAATGCTGCTCAACTTGATGCCAATTCCGTATTAAGGTAACACTATAATGTCATGGCACTCTAAAAGATCAGCGACAGCTGCCAGCCATGCTTAGTTCAAATTACCTTTGAAACTGGAAGCCTGCCGACTCTCTTGAGTTGTGACGCACACCTTGTGCAATCACTACTGTTGAACTCTGACATACTAACCGCCAAGCCTTCTGCTAGAGCTATCCCTGCCATTGACAATAGGCTGAAATCTAACTTTAACGTACCCCATTGCTGCCAAATTATTAACTTCTACTCTCTTCACCTACTATCCTCGACCGTTACTAATTGTGCCCAATGGTCATCTAGAATTGACTCAGTACTTAAGGTGTGTGTAACATCTCGTGCTTCCATCAAGTAACTCTCTTTTGACTCTTACATGATAACGCCCCTTACCTTCCTGTGATTCTCCACTGACTTTGCGTTTTGCCCAAGATAAGATTGTATTGTGAAGCTTTGTACACAGAGTCTTGGTACAAGTTTTATTATCTATACAGTACGTTCTATTCGCCTGATTGTAACCACCCATTAAGAACGTGTGCGCTCCACTTGGCCATGCCCACGTAACACAGTCTATCAAAATCACTAACCGTTTCTCCTTAATTCACCCAACTGCATCTTTATTCTACTGTGCACCCTTATATTATGTACTGATTGCGCGCACTCTGCCAAGTGTATTTCTGTGCCCATTTCAAGCCTGCTACTAAATGCTCTCATATTGTACTGTGCCTACTGTACTCACCTATTTCTATTATGCCAGACAACATATGCACTATACAATGTCTTCTTTGCTAATTTGATTGCACCACCTATTCCAGTTCAATTGCTAGCTCTGCCATTATTGAATATTTGTTTCCATGTATCTTGTATAATGAATGCGCTGAATACTGTGCATCTACGTGCCTACACACTGAATACATGCCCTTCGCACGTAAGCCCAGTACACGGTTCATGACTATGTGCATCATTACGAGTGTGGCGGTAAGGGGTTAACGGCTCCGGTAAGGATGCGGGTGCCATTAACCCCTTACTGCCACATTACGAGGTCCCTTAGCGGATCCCCCCCATGGGGACTCGAATGGGAACGGGGATGGGTATTTTGAATGAGGAATTACCGGGTCCTCCAAGGGTGGAATGGCTTGATAATTCCTCCTTCAAGGAAACCGGACTCGGACCGATTTTGGAGGCAGCCATGGGACTAATAGCACCATGGCTACCTCCAAACTCGTAATGAGGCCCTAAAACCTGCATATGGGCTCCTAAATTCCATATACTGCATTGGTCCTATTTGTATCATCTTTGTGACTTGGAATACGTGTCTGTACTCAGTTTCCCACCTGACTGTATTTGATAGTATATCTAAACTACCTCTGGGTCTAGGACACCTGTCTTTGCTCACAGCACACCCTTTACCATTCTCTTTTATACCTTGCCTCTTCGTTAAACATGCTAGGACAAAGCACTAACTATCTCACTATTGCTGTCACAATACTCCTTGCTACCAGCACCTCAGACTATTCCAACAAGACCCTTTCAGCTAAGGCTGAAACAGTCCCGCACAGCCTGTACAATATGGCCTTAAATAACCCTAGCACTGCCCCTCTTAAATATCTCCATGTTATGGGTTCAAGAGATTATGCTACTCTCCCATGTACCACGACCAATAGAAATCTTACACTCTGTGCTAGACTCTCCAAACTGCACTAACCGCTTACAAGATCCCTACCACCAACAAATAAGAAAAAAAATTGTCACCTTAGTATGACTGAATGAATGTGGAGCGAAGGGCTGACAAGGAGAGCTGTTGGGCTGTGGCGAGTGCCTATTCTGTGCTGCTGTTCGGCATTTGCTGCGGAAAAACATCGGAGGACCATCAGACCTGACGGGAGGTGCGTGTGCCTACCCCTTTAACCCCATAGCTGCCTGGTCAGGTGGTTAGCTGGGTCAGGGGTTAAGAGGCCGCCTCCGCCGCCCTTGCGGCGCTAAGCCCTGAGGAGCGAAGGGCTGACAAGGGGAGCTGTTGGGCTGTTTGGCGTGTGGCGGGTGACGGAGTGCCCCCGACGACGGTTCCCATCATGAGTGTGGCGGAGAAAACACAACAAACGCAAGTAAAAGGTACGCCCTGCCACTTAATGTTGAAAACACGGGCACAAAAGAGACGCGAGGTTCACGCAGACAGCACTAAAACTCTCGAGTCACAGCATACCCATGCAAGAAAAGAAAGTAATTATCACTCGTGTACCTCTACATGTGAGGTCACAAGTGAACTGACTGTTCCCCTTTTCATCCCAAATACACACAATTCTTCGACCACACTGTCACCATTGCAACAGTCAGATTTGGCTAATATGGCCAACAATGTGTTTGTTAGAGTGCCTACGGCTTGAAATGATAATCTCGCTGTCTTGCATGACTCCCCGACAAAAAGAAAGGATAGATGCACACAAAATAAGATCACACAATTTGAGTTTGATGAAGTTACGCTTAGTCTTTATAATAATATTTATAAGACAGCATACGGGGACGTGGCATCGAATATGTGCGGAACTTTAAATCCATCACAAAATCCAATTAAGTCCCCATCCGAAACTTCACAATCACCGGTAATCTTACCTCTGGACTGTGTCGGTGCTGAGGTGGTGATGGTGAGTGTGGACTGCCCTGTGGTGCCCGGAGGGTTGCCGTGGGAGGCCGTGGAAGTCGCAGAGCCCGGAGAGACTCTGTGCATCGGGGATGTGCCGGCTGACGCTGATGATGGATCTTTGTCGACGCCGTATGAGCTACCTAGGTGCATAGTTGGGGGCATCAACCGAGACGGTTTGAGGACTGAGACCAGAGCTGCCGAGTGCAGCAAAATCGATGGAGACTCCTGCGTCGAGCTTCCGTTGGAGACAAGTTCTCCTGGAGTCAACTGTCGAATGGTCCCACGGCCCCCGGCTGCCCCGATGACATCCGTTGGTTCACCATTAGACTTGTTAAGAACCTCTAAGCCCAATGATAATACCAATACTGGTGAAGAGTGGTGTGCAGACATGGTCGCCGGCTTAAATAAAGAGATGGTATCTGATTTGTTAACATCTCCAAAACTAACATCAAAACCGAATATGCGACGCGATTCATTGGAAATCGCAAACAATGTTTTGAAAACTCTATTTAGCCTGACTAAGGGCAACAACAAAAATTCTGCGAGTGCGGCCACACCTCCTATTGATGAAGGAAGCTCAAAAGCTCTTTTGAAAAGGTCTAATAACGTGTTACTTGATCCATGTGAGATGACCCTGGTGGATGTTCCCTTCAAACGTGCAAAAATGTCGAAAAATGAAACATTGTCTGCATATACTCACGACGCTTCAGGCTTACCATTATCATCGCAGAAAAGACTGCATAGTGGCAAACATTGTGCCTATCGCAGAAATTAAAGTACAAGTAACGCTAATGGATCTGTGGTTTCTAATACTGATGACTCTGATGGAGACGAGACAACAAACTCGTCGTTTATGGAACGACCATTCCCTAAAATTAGGAGAAAAAGATGTAGTTTCGACCTTTTACCCAAGTGTACAAAAAGATTGACACAGGGTCCCAAAACAAGTAATGCTATGTCCTCTTCAGATTTACAATCATTGATTTTGTCCTCACTAGCTATCTCCTTGGCCCCATTTACAAAATTGTATGATCATTTATACGATGCTACAAGAGATTTAACTACAGTAGTGGCTTTGCTAAATTCGGAAGTTGTAGAATTGGAACAAATTTGTGCCAACACTAACCGCTCAATGCATGAGGGTTTTGGAAAGTGCAACGAATGGCATAAGCTGTTACAAGAGCAAAAAAAGAATGATACAATTGACAAAAAATTGTTTGCGGAGGTCGCTAAAGAAGCTCTTGCCTTGTTTAAAAAAGATACACGTGGCCTTCAAAATGGCGAGTTGAGTGAGAAATCTGTGGCCAATGTACATCCTGCCGTAACCTGTAACACGAAAGCAATAGAGACTCCGAATCCTATAAACAAAGTACCCAATCCTGAAATACATTCTGAACAAACCCTACTAAAAGTTAACATCAAGGCTCCCAACAAATGTGTACCTAACGTCGTTTTACAGACTGCAAACATGGTGACTCAGGATAATCGTGTAAAGTCTGACGGTGTAAAACTTAATCTTCAAGAGTCGTCTACCCGGCAGTCAGATCCGATTTCAATTATAGATAAACCAGAGAATAGTGCAGCAAGAGGCTCTATAAGGTTGTTGAGTGCAGGAAATTTGGGCCTGGTTATACTGCCGATTGAGGAAATTGTTGATGTGTCTTTTCACACTGCGTTTGTGGAAGCATGCAGCTCAGCAAATCCGGCACTTGAAATTACTCGAGACGAATCTACGTCTAATAGTAATATTGAACAGAATAAAGTTGGCTTAGGTGAGGAAATAGCGATCTCAAATCCAGCGCCAAAGTTATTTCCATTATTTGAAAAACAAGTTGCGAAACCACTTAGTATGGAACCTGTAAAAAATCAGATAATTCAGCAGTGCAAAAAAACAAAAAATCAACCAGCAAAAAAGAAAAAAAAAATGCACGGTGCAAGAAAATTTTTAAGGAATATTAAAGTGGTACATGTACTTGCCAATGGAAAGATTGAGTCTATTTCGACTGAATCAAAAAAATCCCTCATTCTACCCACGAACGAAAGCGCAACGAAAGAAGGCTCAAGCGATGAAATTATAGAGGTGTCTGAAATATCATCAGAATTGCTAAATATGTCAACTTATAATGAGCCAGAATATGAAGATCTTGAAGAGCCAACTGTTCTTGAAGATCAAGTCCAAAGCAAAAACAAAGAGAGTCCCAAAGCCTTCTTCCTGGAGAAAGACTGCATAGACGGCAGATTTGTCGTTTTACAAAAAGTAAAATGGAAGGTACAGCCTACTGCAGCAAGTCAGGTTGCAATAGTTCAGTGTCCTGACAGTGCCCTTTATACCAACGAAACGGCAATACAATCAGCGCATATGACCAAGAAGGTAAAAAGTCCAATGTTTTTGACTCTACAAGAAAAACGTAACAAGCTACACGGAACCTGCTTAAAGTACATGCCGGACGTCATGATAAAGCCAGTGCAGCTGTTTGAAAGGTTGGCTAGTAACCACGAAGTGAAAACAGCATTAACGCAGATAAACAGAAATTTAAACAACCAGACCCTCTGGACCACGCAGGAAAAAAGGGATAAGAAGTTTGGTTCCTGTATTACTAATCCTGGAAGGAGGGGGCCCGAAGACCAGACTGAGATTGAACTATATGGAAAACAATCATGTAGACATGTTAAATTGCAAGAAATGCAGCTTGTAACGTAAAATGACAGGCACAGGCTCGATCGGGCTAAACACACCACTAACGAATGTGACACGGGTGTAAGGAACAAAGCCCTTACGGCCAATGGTCTAGCGCCTCAGGTCAGATCGATGGTTGAGAGATTAAACTCATCTGACAGGTTGATTTTAAACAGGCATAACATTATTAAGCTACTTCATCATGTACCGAGTTTACGTGCAGTTACCACTGAGGATCTAAAGATTGTGGAATTTCCAGATGAGCAAAAGAACGATAAAGTGATTTTACACATCACTTCGTCCTTAATAGCTACCTCCATTTTGGAGGCGAATGTATCACTTTTTTCATTGGGTTTTGATGTCTATAAATTAGACGATGGGGATTCTGGAGCCTATCGTGAGCCCAAGATGGCGACAGAGCCCCAAGCCTCAAGTACCTCTATCCTATTAAATCCGGCAGTATTATCAACTGAATTAGCCAATACACGACTGATTGGGCCAACTACGACAAGACATAACATGCCTGGCGAACACAGTGATCAAAACAAGGCCTCAAATTATGAACAAAAAGGGGTCTTGATGGACGAAGATAAAAATTCTGGCGAAAACATGGCTCAAAACAAGACCATAAAACACGGAAAAAAACAGGTCTTGTCGGACGAAGATAAAAAATCCGTACCTGAAAGTGAAAGCGAGAAACTCACTATAACAATACAAGGTAAAATGCGACAAGGCATCGCAAAGCCCAATTCACCTACAAATACCTGCATTCAGGGTGAAATATTTCAATGGCAATGGTTGGCCGGCACGCTAAATAATAGCTGTGAACGATAACGCCAGGATGCTGACGCCGTGAAGCACTGTGTACTAGGCTCTTGGAATTCACGGGGCTTCACACATTTGATGAATACTGAGTGGTTGGGAGGTTTGGACATAGTATGCTTGCAAGAGACATGGTTAAGCAGTAGCCCTGTCGCATCAGACTTTGAGATAGCTATAAATCCAGCTATAAAAGCAGTGAAAGGCCGTCCTATGGCTGGTCTTATAACATTAGTAAGACGATCATCCGGATATAGCATCGAAAAATCGATTAATCACTCACCTTTCATCCAAGAGTCCACGATTGTCAAATTGGCCAAACATTCGAGTAATAAAGAACAAATAACTATCTTGAACTTATATTGGAATCATGGGAGGGCTTGAACCAATGTGTTTATTGACGAGGTCACATGTCTCATCGATCGCCTACTGGTTGAGCAAGAAGGAGCCAATATAGTCCTTTGTGGCGATCTGAATATAGACTGCTTTCAATCTAAATCTCGTCAGACAAAGAATTTGGCAACTAAATGGATGAAAGAATTGGGCGTAAGAAATTTGTAGGTGCTTAATGGCTGCACGCTAGGCGACATACCGCCGGCTTTGACGTGGAACCGTGGAAATCAGGGTTCTACCATTGACTATATATTTGTCACTGCCGATTTCCATCAATTGGTAACTTCATTAAAAGTGCAACGAAATTCAAACAGCGTCCATGGAATATTAAAGATGGAATTCATAAGTACAAATGTAAGTGCTAAACCAAAATGGCAGGTGAAAGTCGATGTGGGAGCAAGTAGAGTTCGCCTGTGTTTAGCTGAAAAGGACGTTGAACTCATAACAAACAAATTCAATAGCGATACTGCGACATTAGAATATGCTCAGCTACTGGCAAACTTTAGAACCAAGAATGGTGGCTCTAAACATACTATGTTGAACCAAACCCATTGCTTTGATTTGGCCGTATTACAACAGAAACGGGGTATGAGAAGGATAATACGGCAGGCACGCTCTGACGCCCCAGAGACACGTTGCATGAAGATAAGAAAGGTGAAGCAACACTACAAAAACTGGCTTAAATCTTACAAAGTGATTATGACCCAAGGCGACTCAGAATGTATGTTAAGAGACCTGCATAACAGGAAATCCTGTGATTTTTGGAAGCTCATTAACAACACACAGGCATCCCAGTCAGCGTTACAAGCTTCCATGGTATCTGAAACAACATGGATTTCACACTTCAAAGAACTATATAAAGACTCTGGAGGTGACGCTAACCTGGACGATCACTGTGCTGCAGGTTGGTCATTAACTTTCCCGAGAGAGGAGATCATGAGTATAATTAAGAAAGCCGAAAATTCCAGGGCTCCTGGTCCTGACGGTTTGACTAACTTCACGATCAAGCAACATCCAGAGCTATGGGCAGACTTCTGTGTGGATCTCTTTGCGAGAGTGAGTCTCCAAAGAAAGACACCGCAATCCTGGAAATCAGCGGTGATTGTCCCCATATTTAAAAAAGGGGACAGAACATGCCCTAAAAATTACCGGCCGATCGCCTTGCTTGACTTCTTAGGGAAGGTGTACGCGACCATGTTGCAGCATAAGTTAGTCAAATGGGCAACTCATTCGAAACACGTAGATGTTAGACAAACTGGTTTTGTCAAGCAAGTTGGATGCTCGTTGAATCTATTGTTGTTAAATATACTTAAAATGGAAGCAATTAGAACCCAAACAATGGTTTATCTTGCTTTCATTGATTTTTCTCATTCATTTGATACAATAGATCGAGCACGGCTATGGAACAAAATGAGAGAATGGGGCTGCCCGAAAGACCTATTTGCCGCAATAAAAGATTTACACACTGGAACCTCTATAAGGGTTTGTCTGGATCAAACTGGTACACTGTCTCAACCAATTAACACCTTTAAGGGAGTCAAGCAAGGCTGCCCGCTGGCGGCGGCATTATTTGGGTTGTTCATTTCTGATATTGGCTACTCCTTTGAAGGCTTAAACATCTTTCCGCCGAAGATCCATAAATCCCGGTTGAGCTGGATGCTGTATTCGGACGATCTTATATTGCTGGATTTAACACTGATTGGTTTACAGAGGAAAATTAATGCAATCCAGAAATATGTGATCGAAAACCACCTGTCTATCAACACAAAGAAGTGTGAAATACTGGTTTTGAAAGACTTAAAAAGTGGCAAAACTAGGCTTGCAAAAAATCTAACATGGTCATTAAACCAAGAAAAGCTAACTATCTCGCCTAATGTGAAATACCTTGGAATGATGCTCAGTTCCAGCCTCAGTGACGAACCATGGAAAATTGAGATTAAACGTAAATGCAAACAATTGGCGTGTCAAGCGCAGGTGATAAACAATAAATATGGGAAATTTTCTCTGAAAGCAGTCTTACGTTTTTATGAGCAAAAGGTGATACCTATACTTACATATGGGGCAGAAAATGCGTTGGGTTGCACTTGGGAGATATGGTCTACTCTTGAGAACATCTTTTGGACCAAAGTCCTTAAGTTGCCAAAAGGAACGGCTACATACTTGATAAGATACGAACTATCATTGATCTCAATTCATGCGAGAGTTTGTTGGAATCTGTTATCACTTTATCGGAAAACGAGAAATAGTGAACAGATTCCGCAATTTGGCGTACTCCATGGTGCGACCTCCTCCGGACCTGGGATCCTGGCATTATGGATGAAACGCTGTGAAGCTCTTATGTCTGAATATGACATTAAGATAGATACTCTCCAAGGAAACCCGAATGCAGCAAAAATAAAAATATGGCGAGAGGATTGGGAACTAACATGTTCAAAAAGAACGTCCTCTAAAATAATGTGTGAGGTTCCTACTGAAGCTCGGGCATATAACAACCCACAAAAATATGTTGAACTGTTTCCAGACCCGCACGCCCGAAGACTGTTCATGTGGTTCAGGCTAAATGGGTTTAAAACAAAAGAGCGGCTACGGGCCTGGTCAACATATGCAAATTTAGATCCAACCTGTCGCTGTTGTCTTCAAGCACCTGAAACTTTGAAACATTTGATGCTCTTCTGCGTTGGGCTAAGAACGGAAAGAACTCGTCTCTTGGGCCCTTGGAGTGACTCCCATCCGTCAATGGACGCTGAAGATTGGTGGCAACAAATGTTTAATGGAAGGGATATGAAACTAGTCTTGCCTGTAACACATCTTTTAGCAATAATTGAAGATCGATTGCTGACCCCTAATGTAGCCATGAATAACGGCTGAGGATGTGTTACATCTCTCCTGGGACAGTGGGAAATGATACTTCTGTAGAACAATGAGGGAAAGGGAAATGGATGAATGTTGTCTGTCTGTTTTGTAACATTTATGTATTTTAAAGGTTTAATTTACAAACCAATAAAATTAAAAAAAAAAGAATGAACGTTCATTCGTTGCTGAGCTCCGTTCCTCGGATGAGAAGCAGCCCCTGCTATGAGCCACAAGAGAAGCTGCAACAATACAGAGAGATCACCTGAATGACGGCAACCCACAACACCCATGGAAGCAGTCTACAACTAGTGGAGCTGCAGAGCCAACACAGAGAGTGCCATCCAAGGAATAACTGGAAAGCCTGTGCAACTTCCCATGTTGCCAATCACTGCTCCCTAGCCCCGGCTCACAGAACTCCTGCAACCGACCTAGACCAATAGGGACTTCTAGTGAAGTGGCAGTCCCTAGGCAGGACTGCATTTACTGTGGGGCCGACCGCACCATGGCCCCCTAACATCAGAGGTGGGGCTTAACCCACTCTTTGTAACGTCCCGTGATCCTAACTCCTCTGGGGCAGGGAAAACTGGCCCAGATTGATTCACGGCCAGTAATTCCAGGCCAGTAATTCAATCTGAAAAAGAGTGGGAGGATCAGATGGGCAACAGGAAGCAGGATTTTGTGGGCTGTTTGCCTGAGGTTGGAGGAGGAGGTGACAGACCAAGGGACCAGGAGGAAGGATGGTGGGTTGGATCAAGGAGGTGATGTTTGGATATGGTGAGGTATTGGTTGGTGAGAGCAAGTGATACTGAGTGTGCATGCAAGGCGAGTGAGAGTGCTAGAGGGAATATAGGATGTGAATGCAAAGCTATGTTGATTGTGTAAGAAGTGAGAATGTGAGGTAGTGGTGGTGGTAGTGTTGGAGAGGGAAATGTAACATTGAAGGGTGCAGGCAGGTGAGAGAGCGAGGTGGATGCTGAAGGGGCAGAGGAGGAAGGCATGGAATAGAAGGAAAGACGTGGGGGGAGTTGGACGAAGGACAGTAGGGAAAGGGGAACCTCAGACAGAGAAAGGAGAAGGAGCACTTGGGTGCAATAGCATGACGATTGAGGCGGTCAGTGTGTCGACTAACCTCATTGATCATTTACAGCCTGTCTAGGAAGTCCCTGGGCTAGTTTAGGTGGATAAGGCACTTGTATTAGGCTTTCCTTCATAACAAAGGCAGAAGAGAACTTGGACAGTAGAGAGAAACAGGCAGTATATACTAACTTGGGTAATGATGATGCCTGGGTTAGGCAGGAATTGCTGCTTTAAGGTTAGGGAGCGAGAGGCGGCCTAGCACCCTGCTCAAAAAAGCAGTATAAAACTCTTGGTCCTTCTCTGCGAGTGTGACATGTGACATTAGTAAAAATCTATGTTAACTCTTTTATATAGATTTATTTTGTACTCCACCCTAGTAATGTATGCAGAGTGAAAAATTCATTTTTACCATAAAGCTCTTCACATCAGACACTAATAATATTACAGCCTACTAGTCTCGGGTCTTAAGTCTATGCCCACAGTGATGAATCCTGCAGAGTCCTCACAAAAACTCTACCTTAGGTCTCCTCCGAGGTGGCCAGGTAAAAGGCAGACGCTTCCAGATCCTAACTCTGGGGGCCAGTGTTAGCTGGGAGGATCACCTGTGACAAGAAGGACCCCAGGGAAATGTGAGGACTTTGTGGGATGAGATTCAGTATTTGTCTTTGTCAAGGAAGGGAATATCTGTAATGCCGAAATATGTAATGGCTTGTCAGAGAGTTTTTGTTTTCCCAAACTGACTCTCGGAACAGAGATGAAGATAACCACAAGCAGATATGTTTTGAAAGTCAGAAAAACCCTACTAAAATCACAGACACTTTTATAAACTATGACCCTTTATCCAAATCATTGCCTAGCAATGGTAGGGCCGACCCTGGCCATACTAGCCCCTCTCAACATCCTCTACAACTCAACAGCAGACTCTTCCGTGAGCCTATCCTCACCCAGAAAGATGCCCCTAAAATTCAGTTATCACTGGCGAAACCAGCACAAACTGGAATTAAGGGTGCACTCATAAATGCTCGCTCTATGGTAGCCCATGCAACAGAACCAGCTGACATACTGCACAATGAAGATTTAGACTTCCTAGCCATTACAGAATCCTGGCTCCACCCAGCAGCCGGTCCTGCAATTATGCTAGCCCTACCAGATGACTATACACTACTAAGACTTGACCGTACCACATCTAGAGGTGGAGGCCTTGCTATAATAGCTAAATCCAAACTCACTCTGAAATGCTCAACACCCCTCAATATAGGATCATGCGAATCCTTAACCGCTAAATTAACCTTATCCAACACACAATCCATATCTATTCACCTCATTTACCGACCTCCTGGCCCCCTAGGATCCTTTGAGGAAAACCTCACTAACATCATTTCGAATAATCTAAAGAATTCATCCCAAAGCATCCTACTAGGCGACTTCAACCTAGGACTTAACGACTCCACAGATGTCAATGCCACATTAATTAACAACACCCTAGAGGAATTAGACTTCATCCAGAAGATTACAGAGCCTACCCACATCAAAGGTAGAACTCTTGACTGGCTAGCTGTGCATAATTGTCCTATCCTGGTCTCATCCATCCTGCCACAGCCTTGGACAGACCACCACCTGATCATTTTCTCATTAGAGGCATTACCAGCACAAGCTATTAGCATAGCCCCAGCTGCCCAGACAAGAAATAAAAGAAATATTACCTCTGAAAATCTCATCCCCCTGATCTTACTGGCCTTGGACGCTATTCCGGACCACACAGACCCCTCTATCATGGTAGATCTGTATAACAAAGCTATGCTCTCCTCCCTTGATAACATTGCACCCTTGAAGTTCAGAAAGAGCAAACCCTTCAAACATGTCAACACCTGGTTCTCCCTCATCTTAAAGTCCTCAGACAGGAGAAATGACGCTGCAAAAAAGCCTGGAGATCACACCCCACAGAATCTAACAAGAACATGTTGAGCATACTAGTCACCCAGTATAAAAAAATGTATCCTGGCCAAACAAACATCCTATAACTCACGAATCTCGCTCACCAAAATCTAACACCAAGGAGGTCTTTACTATTCTGAAAGAGGTAGAATCTCCTGTAGAAATGCCTTACTCTTGTCTTAAGGATAAAAATTGGTGCATGAACATACAAAATGCACTAGCTAATAAAATCACCTCCCTGCAAACTAAGATAAAAAATAAAAAAGACTCATTGCTCCCAACCATTAAAATGAGCAGCACCAGCTCTACAACGGGACTACCTATTCAGCCACCCCCCCCATTCCCATTCCCCAGTTCAAGTTCCACAAAGTCACTACCAAAGAGGTGGAAAAGGTTATCCTCAATCTCAAACCCTCAAATTGCCATTGGGACCTTTGTCCTGCACAATTGATAAAGGATGCAGCACGTGAACTTGCACCATTCATTACTAAATTAATAAATGCCTCCTTCACCACAAACACTATACCCAATAATCTGAAACAAGCGTGGGTCCTCCCCCTCCTCAAAAAACCTAGCCTAGATCCCTCGACTCGACAAAATAGCATACCAACAAATTCAATACTACCTTGAACACTTTCACCTCCTAGGAGTCCGACAGTCTGGCTTCAGGCCACTGCATGGCACTGAAACTGCTCTCCTGGATCTCAAAACACAGATAGACGAGCTGAGAGACAAGGGAAAGACTGCATTATTGTTACTCCTCGATCTCTCAGCCGCCTTCGACTTGGTCGACCATGAGATACTCTGTAATCACCTATAATCAGCAGCCCACTTCTCTCAAGAGGCAACTGACTGGATCCAATCCTTTCTTAACAACCGCACCATGAGAGTCTTCTTCCCTTTAGCAGCCGCTGACCCTACACCTATTACCTGTGGTGTACCCCAAGGCTCTTGTGTCTCCCCTACCCTGTACAACATCTTTACAAAGCCCCTTTTCGATGATCTAGATGGCTTGGGTATCAGCTACACTAACTATGCTGATGATACCCAAATCCTCATCCCGTTGACGGGGGACTACGATGAGGATTTGGCCTTTGTAAATAAAGTGTACCTCATCATTCAGGCATGGATGGCCTCACATGGGCTATGCCTGAATGATGACAAAACAGAACTCCTCATCCTTGGCACTTCTTCTAACCTCACCAAATTAGGCCCAAACTACTCCTCCTTTGTAATCGACAACAACAAGATTACAGTAGCAAAAGAGGTCAAAGCCCTTGGCTTCTACCTAGATTCTACACTCACCTTCTCAAAACAAGTCAACGCTATGGCATCTGCCACATTTTACACCTGTAAACTTATTAGAGCAGCTAAACCCTTCCTCTCATCATCCAACTGCATTATACTAGCCAGAGCCTTAATACTATCCAAGCTGGATTATTGTAATGCCCTATATGCAGGCTGCAACAAATATATTACCAATAAAATCCAAATCCTTCAAAATAACGCTCTAAGAGCTGCCCTGAGCATCCCGAAAAAAGCACATATCTCGGATACTAGAAGATCTGTCAACTGGTTATCAACCAAAGACAAAATCTTCCTCAAATCTGTATCCCTGACACATAAGTGCCTCCACCAGGCAGCTCCTCAATATTTAATTACCAGATTTACCAGACCTAGCTCCTCCCACCCAACTAGAAAAGCCAATTCCAATCTCCTCCTTGTGCCCAGATTCAAACGTACGATGTCTGGGGGGAATAGCTTCCCCGTCAAAGCAGCTCAATGTTGGAACTCACTACCTCCACTACTTAGGGAGGACCTCCCGTACCAACTATTTAGATCTAAGACTATCCATTGGCTTAAGGAACATGATATCTAATATTCCTCTAGGTCGTGCTTTACCATATCTCCTTTCAATTGCATATACCAAGGTCTATCTGATGCCTACTAGAGGACTCATGCTAGACTATGTGTATATACTGTACATCCTGTGTGCTACTTGATTGTTTGTCCACTATAGTCCAGGTGCCTCTAGCAATGTAACCTCTGCTGGACCATCCTGGGCTGCTATGTAACTTAGTTTAACAACCCTCTTGCTACTTCTGCGCCTTGCTACCCCCGGGTTAGGTGCGCAATAGAAATAAACAATACAATACAATACAATGAACCTTAATTTATTTTCAAATCTATTTATTGGCATTTGTTATTTATTACAAACATAGGAAAATTACCATTACTGCCATCAAACAATAAATCACATAGCGTCTCATATTATTAACGTTTACAACTTAACATGAAACTTTATCTATCTCCAAACGTTTGTTTCTTGAGAGGCCGGTGCCGAGTGGGGGCACAGGGGGGGATTAGGACCTTCAGGGGGGGGGAAACTTCCCTTGGCAGGATTCACATGAGGTAGTGATTGGGCTGCCTCGAGGACTCCAGTTCTATCCATGGGACTTCCTACTGTGGGTCTGCGGTGGTTCATGGGGGCTTATCGTCAGAGGGGTAGAACAAGGGGTCTGTGAGTCCCTTCCAGGCGTCTAAGGTCATACTCGAGGCATCTGTGGATCTAGCCACGCTCTCCTCCCAGGCTCTCGTTTCTGCCCGCACCCATCGTTTCAGTTCTCTGTGCCAGATTTTCTGTTGTGGTCCCGACGGTTTCTTCCAAGACATTGCAATTGTCCTCTTAGCCAGAATACACATAATGTCCATTAGTCTAACTAGATGCTTTAGCTTTGCTGGTCTGGGGTATGTGCCGAGTAGGCACTCCGCAGGAGTCCATTCGTATCTGGTCAGCCCCAGATTTTCACTTGTCTGCTGTATTGAAGACCACAGGGATTGTGTCCTGGCACAGCGCCAGAATGCGTGAAGCAGGTCCGCATTGTCCATTTCGCACCAGGTGCATTTGGAGCTCTGGGTTTTATGGAGTCTGGCCAACCTGGATGGGGTTAAGTATGTCCGATGCAGGAGGTTCAATTGTATTTGTCTAAACCTATGGTTTCTAGATACTGTTTTAGGAAATGTCAGAGCCCTTTCCCATTCCCCGTCTGTTAATTCTCGGCCTATGTCAGCTTCCCATCTGGATTTGTACAATGAACCTTAATATTACCAACTGGCTTACTTCCTCATCTGATCACTGTGCTACTGCGAATCAGACCATGACATCCAATCTCAAGCCTATGGTCTCCAATACCCCTACTCCTCTCCAGATTTCAGCTAAAACAGAGCATCATTCCCTCAAAGGAGCTCTTCTAAATGTGAGATCACTCGTGGCCCATCCTATAGATATAGCTGACCTAATTACAGAAGGTAACTTGGACTTCCTCACTATAACAGAGTCCTGGCTACATAATGCCGCAGGACACTTGCTTATGCTAGCTATCCCAGATGCATACACTATCTCCAGACAAGATAGAGATGGAACCCGAGGTGGAGGAATAGCCATCATATCCAGAGAGAGTCTATTATTGAGACTAGTCTCCCACCAAACTTTGCAATCATGTGAAATCCTCGCTGCTAAACTCCCTCTAAACAACTCCCAATCATTTACTATGCACCTAATTTACAGACCTCCTGGTCCCCTTGGGACATTTGAGGAGGACTTGCATAGTGTACTTGCCAACAACCTCAAACCTACCTCCCAACTACTGTTGTTAGGTGACTTTAACTTAGGATTTAATGATCCAGCAGACAAGTATGCCCTGGAAATAGCCAATACCCTTAATGCACTTGGCCTGTCGCAAAAAGTTAACAAACCAACTCATATTAAGGGTAGAACCTTAGACTGGGTAGCCGATACCAATTGTACAGGTCCTATTACCTCCATCACACCACAACCATGGACTGACCACGCACTACCAGACCTCAACATATGGCCTTACAAAAGGCGCCACTTGTCTAACTAGAAATAAAAATAAGATCACAGTGGATAATGTGATTCCTGCTATCCTTCCTACCCTAAATTCATTGGGCCTCATTACACGGTAGGCGGTAAGGGTTTACCGGTACCGGTATTTTACCGGTACCGGTAAATCCTTACCGCCTTACTACGAGGTCCCTTTGCGGGTTGGGGAATTTAACACCTGCTTTTTGCAGGCGTTAAAAACCAACCCACAAAGGGACCCAGGGAGCTAATTACGGTACCGCAATTTGCAGTGCCGTAATTAGCACCTTCCCCATTCCCATTGAGCCCTATGGGCCAAAAATGGGAATGGGGAAGGGCAATGGTGGAAGGGGGAATTACCACCCCGCCAACCTTGGAATGGGGCGGTAATTCCCCTTTCCACCAAGGCGGTGCCGGTATTTTACCGGCATGAACCATGGCGCTAATAGCGCCATGGTTCTCCGCCTACCGTGTAATGAGGCCCATGTCTGATAATCTTGACCCGAGCACCCTGGTGCATGAATATAACAAAATCATGCTTACCACATTGAATAGAATTGCCCCACTCAGACTAAGAACAAGCAAAGCCAAAGCCCACCTCAACAAGTGGTTCACTCCACAATTAAAGGACCTACGTCTACTGAAAAGAAAGTGTGACACTGCCTGGAGACTATGCCCCTCCAGTGAGAATAAAAATAAGCTAACTACTACTTCGGCGCATTATAAAAATGAAGTCTGCCTGTCAAAACGGAACTCTTACAATGAACGCATTGTCAAATCTAATTCAAGTATGAAAGAATTATTTACCATACTAAAAGAACTAGAGTCCCCGATCCCTATACCTGACATATGTAACAAAAATAAGATCTGGTGATCAGATATTCAACAGGCGTTAGCTAATAAAATAAACAAATCAAATAAAACTAAAGAAAGACTCTCTGAACTTACCACAGCTCGATATCTCCCTCCCACCTAGCGATATACCTACTGCCCAGACTAATAGATTCTGCTTCACCAAAACATCTGTTTTAGAGGTATAAAAAAAACATTTTATCCCTCAAACCATCCAATTGCAAAGGAGATATATGCCCAGCACAGATTATAAAGGATGCTGCCAGAGACCTCTCTCCATTTATCTCTAAACTGATCAATGCTTCATTCTCATCCGGCACCATCCTGGCCAACTTAAAACAATCCTGAGTTCTCCCACTCCTAAAGAAACAAACTTTAGATCTACTCATTGCCACCAACTACCGCCCCATCACGACAGTACCATTTCTACTTAAAATACTTGACAAAGTCGCATATACTCAGATAAAAAAATACCTTGAGCTGCTTAAGCTCTTAGGGTCAGGCAATCTGGCTTCCACCCTTTACATGGGACATAAACTGCCTTGATTGATTTGAAAACACAGATAGATGAGCTCAGAGATAAAGGGAAGACAGCATTGCTCCTATTACATGATCTCTCAGCTGCATTTGACCTGGTGGATCATAAGGTCCTTTGCAGGCACCTGGACTCAGCAGCCCACTTTTCCACAGAGGCTATCAAATGGATAGAATAATTCCTGAGTGATAGAACCATGAGAGTGTTCTCCCCATCGGCAGTGGCGGACCACACCCCGATCATGTGTGTTGTGCCTCAGGGCTCATGCGTTTCTCCTACTCTATACAATATATTCACCAAACGTTTGTTCGATGGTCTGGGCCTTCTGGGTATCACCTACACTAACTATGCAGATGATACACAGATTCTCCTCCCGCTTTTTGGGGATCATGGTAAGGACCTGGCACTGGTGAATAGGGTCCATCCCCTCATCCAGGCATAGATGGCCACCCACGGTCTATGCCTGAATGATGATAGGACAGAGTTGATAATTCTAGGTACTCCCTCTAACATCAATAAACTAGGTCATGAATACTCGTCATTTACCATTGATGGAAATATCATTAGAGTATCTAAGGAGGTAAAAACCCTTGGCTTTTACCTTGACTCAACTATGTCCTTCGATAAACAAATGAAATCTCTGGCCTCTACCACAGCCTACACGTGCAAGCTTATCAGAGCTGGTAAGCCATTCCTTTCAAATGACAGTTGCATTATCCTGGCTAGAGCACTAACAAAGCCATTATCCAGAGATTACAAATTCTGCAAAATAACGCTCTAAGAGCCGCACTAGGCATGAACAAAAGAGTACACATGGCCTCGACTAGAATTCAATTTAAGTGGCTTCTACCCATAATAAAATACAGCTAAAAATGGCCTCCTTGACACACAAAGCTTTAAACAATGCTGCCCCTAGTTACTTAATAGACAAACTGATGAGAAGAACATCCAATAGGCCAACAAGAGTTAGTAATACGAATTGCCTTGTGGTAGCGAGATTTAGATTTACCAAGATTGGTGGTAACTGTTTTCCTGTGAAGGTTGCCAAAGTCTGGAACTCCCTGCCCCACGAGTTGAGAGTAGACCAACCTGTCCACACTTTTGAAAGAGATATATCACTTATCTCAACTTGACTGAAGGCTAGTTAGATTGTCACTATTGCCTACACCATGCTGATGCTGCCCATCATTGCAAATTATAGTTGGAACTGAACTGTATATAATTGAATTGTATATTATCTGAACATTTATACCTATATTTTGCCTTGTAAGTAATTTTACCTGTACATTTATGTTGTATTGTGAACTACTTTGAAACTTTGTAAGCCTTGCACCTTCTTATTGCTGCACCCTGTTACCTCTGGGTTTGGTGCGCATTAGAAATAAAATAAACAAACAAACAAACAAATCCCCAAAAAATAAATGTCCGCAGTCTGTCCGCGGACTTATAAAAAATGCACAGGGCCCTGCACTATTTATTTGTCACTTCTATTTTTAAACTGTGGAAGGCTGCTCTGAAAAGAGCCTTTTTTTGGTTGTTGTTGTGTTATATATATATATTTTTTTTTTAAACATGACACACAAGGAAAGGAGGGGAAAGGAGGGTAAGAAAGGGACACCAACCACAAGGATAAGAAAGGGCAGGTGGAGAGAGGAAGATGTAGGGTGGGCCTTATTGAGGTAGGTCGCAGACCTTCTCATGCTCCTTGAACACAGTCTCGAAAGCACTCCGAAGGTTCTCCCTCCTGCAGAGTACTGCATGGCAGTACATGAACAATATTATAACCCTCGGAAGGTAAGGGTCAGCAGCATCATGAATGGCCTGCGAGGCAGCTGGAGGAATGCACTGTCCCACAGGAGTGTCTTTTGTGGTGACAGGAGCGGAAACGGAGGATGCTGCAGAGGAACTCAATCTACTACCTTTATCGCAAGGTACAACCTTGCGAATAGCCCCACCATGGAATGACTTTAGGTGTTGCTTTATTGATGTAGTACCATAGCTATACGAACCAGACTTGCCACGACTCAGCACCATGCGGCACTGAGTGCAGATCACCTTGTTTGCATGAGCTTTTGCCTTTCCATCAACGGTGGTAAATAACTGCCACACCCAAGACTCATGATGAGTGCTAGTAGTAGGGACTTCCACTAACTCATCCTCTTCATCCTCTTCATCCCTCTCCTCTGCATCCTCACACCTGTTCTCCTCTGCAGGCCCTTGGGGACGTGGTGGTGGTGGAGGGGGTGGGGGTGCTGATGCAGAGGCAGTAGCAGCAGAAGCAATTTGGGATGCCAGTGAACTTCCACATGAGAGAATCCAAGATGTGCAGCCACTCCACAGCGGTCTGCATGCACCTCCAACCAATTTCTCCATGAATCTCCCAAAATCCAAACAATCTGCTTTCTGAAACACAGCCATAGCTATCTGCTCTCCTCTCAGGAAAAATACTTTCTGACAAACTCTCTCCTTACACATCACACCCAGTAAACCTTACTGACCAATCCCTTGTTCTGCTCAGTCTCATTTGCATGCCTCTCAACCCCAAAATCCCTGTATGTAATACTCGTTGTCCGCGGACAACCCCGGTGTCTGTCAGGACTCAGGGCTGGCAAAGACGAGGAGTGTTTAAATATGCCTCTTAAGCTGGGAAGGTCTAGAAACTACAATTCCCAGCATTCTCAGGTCTGCGTGTAGTTTGACACGTGCACGCTTGGCCAGCTGTCTGGGATTAAGAGCAGCATATTAACTGGTAACGGCAGCATTTAGGTGTGGCTTATTCTGATTCAGCATGGAGGCATACCGGCCGTGTGCGGAGAGGAACGATGAAGAGCAGGACTGCATGAACGACAGATGGCCGCATTTCGGAAGGAGCAGGAGAGTGCTGATAAGGATCACGGCTTTACGGTCATTGTCTGGGAAGTCCCGTGGGGCTCCCCAGACCAAAGATAAGTAAGGGGAAATGCACAGTGATTGCTTACATTGTTGGGAGTGATTTACAGCGGGTCGCATTTTGTCTGGGAAGTCCTGAGGGGCTCCCAGACATAAGATAAGTAGCGGCGAATGTTTTTTGGAATGTTGTGCTGAGAAAACACAGTGTATGCGCTCACATCCAGGGTGTTCACTCATTTACGGTTGTGCTGGGCAAACCTAGTGTGTATCAAGCAATAGTGAATCTGCATCTTTAATGGGTCTCTATGAGTAACGAACTCTTTACTGACAAAAGACCCAATATGATACATGGACATTACGTTAACCAAGTTCACCAAATATTCACTGGTGCAGTAAACTAGTGTAGGAGGGAAATCATTTATGTTATTTGTTGCTTTGCTGCCCAAAGGGCCATGTGTCTTGTTTATCATGATGGGAACTTTTCCTAATGTTTGTTTTCATCATGTTGCTTGCTTATGTGTTTTATTGTGAACCAACAGGGGTTAGTACACGTATTAAGGTGTACTAGATAGGAAGTCAGGTTATTTACGTGGACAGTGTTACATGCTGGACAGAGTAGGGTTCTTTCCTGGTGCTTCCCCTGTCCCATCCAAAGTATGAGTTCCTTACCCTTTTTCCGGTGTTCCTAAATTCCCCATCCTATCCACAACCTCTCCCTAACCCCTCTTCCCCCCATTGGCTGCCATGTGGCGACCTGTTTTATATATCAGGCGTCTGTGCCAACCACGGTGGGAGGGTCGAGTTCATTCGGCTTCCGTGGTTCGGGGGAGAGTGTCAAGCTCTCTTCCTTTCCTTTAAAGTGTGATTGTGACAGTGTCCGTGGACAAATCGAAAAATCTGAACGTGGGGAATGAACATTTAAATACTGTGCTCCATTTCCCCTTTGAGGTTGGCTCTGAAAAGAGTCTATTTTTTGCTTTTTTGGCAGATGCTTCAGAAACAACTTTTATTTTGTATTTTTATTTTTTTCTTATTATTTTCCTCCAAATATCTTCACATTAGCTTCTCCAAAGCAACCCTTATGTTCCAAAACAGCATGGCAAAGAATTGTGGATGGGTTGAATGTAATGATAGTAGAACATAAGCAAAACTTCAACTTCAAAACTGTGCACAGTTAGAATACGCCAACATGTATCTAACTGCCCCAAGATTCTGCAACAAGCAAACAGATAAATAAATATCACTAAAATGTAACAATAAATACACAGTTAGCATACGCCAACAGGTATCTAACTGCCCCAAGATTCTGCAACAACCCAACAGATAGATGAATACCATGAAAGTAGAAATAAACAATTAGAATACACCAACAGGAATCTAATTGCCCCAAAAATAAGAAATAAACAGTAAAACAATGAAAGAAATATCTTGTACCACAACATTGAAGTTTTTTTTTCAAATCCATCATTAATTTTTCTTCCCACATATCCAATGATTTAGAAAACAAACACAGAAACTGAGCAAATTGCGCAGTACACTGGTTTGAACTATAGTACTTGTAAAGTACTAAATATGAGGGTAAAAAAAAATACAGAAATGTCTATTATGCAATGCAATAACTCATTATGAACTACCTACTCTAACATATGATCTTTTCTTTTATCACAGAGATCGAAAAAAAATATGTCTGGTCCAGTTACACATGTCATGAAAAAACTGCATACAACCACAAAAAAATCAACCAGTAAGTATAAAATAAAATGACTCACAAACACTGCTGCATAAAACACCAATTCAAGCAAACATCTAACAATACACCACAATCCAAAATGTTTACTTCCAAGGGTATCTTATAATGCAGTCCTTGTTGCAAACTCTATAATCTTAACTGCATAACCTAGCCAAAATGTCACATACAAACTCTACAAATGAAAAAGTACATACACTTTTGGGTTGTGATATTTGATGGGTGTTTGATTCTATGGGTGTGTTATGGCCGAAGGCCATGCACCCAAGACTCTAGGCCCTGGCCACAACCACTGCACCATAACACACCTATGCTACCAAACATTTTGACTGTGGTATGTGGGCTGCTTATAAGGGATATTAATTACAATCAATGCTCTGCTAACAACCCAAAACCAACATAATACTAAAGTAAAATAGCTAGTAGTGCATTTATTATGTCCGCGGACAGCCGCAAAGACCGCAGATATGGCGAACACATCAGGGGCACCTGCCATCTAAACAAATACAGTATTTGACCCATCTATTACTCCCCAAACCTCCCCAAGCACTCCTGCACACCAACACACTCCCCAAAACCGCATTTTGCCTCCGTTGTCTGCCGCGCTGTGATCCAAGATGGTGGGTGCATCAAAACAATGTGACGCACCTCACGCCTCACTCCAGCCAATCGGCAGACATGTTACGTGTCAGCGGGCATGACGCAAATCTATTAGCCAATCGGTGTCCTGTCCGCGGAGCGAACAGGAAAGTGTGTCCGCAGAGCGGACATAGATATCACAAATATTTTTGCCTTACGTTATGGTCATTTAAAAAAGAACTACAGAACAGTGTTGTCTTTGTAAAACCAATAAACCTTGGTAAACACAAATAATTAAAAAAAGAACTACTGGACGGATTTACACCAAATTAACAAAAGCACACTTTCGGGACTAAGCCGCCGCTCCTGCCACATTTGGTGGAAATCCATCCAGTGTTTTGAGCTGTAGGCATGAGCAAAGTTTTTTCCAATTATGCATGTGGGAAAAAAAATAATTTTGGGACCCCCTTATAACTTTGCCGCCCCCTGGACCAAACCCACCAAAATGTACAAATAAAATTCAGAGTGGGCCATACACTTGTTTTGCAAAGTTTGGTGAGGATTCGTCCAGGGGGAGCGAAGTCATAAGCCGCCCAAAAAGTGTTCATCCTATGGGATTAGCAACGTAACCATAACTACACGGCCACTACCATGGGCCGTGTAATGTATATATTAGAATCACACATTATTCTGTATTTTATGCAAAAGGTTTAAATTATTCGCCAAACGCATTAAATAAAGTAAACAACATAGTCATGATTATAATTCAGTTGAGGGACAGTGAATTGGCAGCTAATTGTAAAGTTGTAATGTGGGCCTTGGGGGCTACTCTAGAAATATTGGTGGCCGTCTGCTTTGTTGCCGACCTGCATTTACTGACCATCTGAATCTGCTTTTCAGAACATGAACGTAATTCACTTGCAACCAACTTAGTCACTTGGCCACCCACTCATTTACCCGCCTGCTCATTTAATCTCACATTCATTCACCGAGCCTCCCACCCCTCCCATTCATCAATCCACACATTCAATCCTTCCGCCTGCCCAGTCACTGATTTGTCTATCCACTAACCAGTCCACTCACTATCCAATTAATTCAAACACACAACCAACCATCATTTCACTCTCTCTCCCTCTCACACCAACACCCACAACCATGCTTTCACACATCCATCCACCCATCTATCTTTGCATTCTCCCAGTCACCTATCAATCTGCCCATGCATCCATCAAAACATCAGTCCACAAACCCACTTACACAACCCATCACTTAACCTCAGGACTGCAGTTGCTCAGGGGGATACACCATAGCTTGTGCATCACACCGCCTCACACATCTTAGTTGGAGTTCAGACTACATGGCCAATGTTAGGCAGAATCACCTACAGTACTCTTTGGGAACACTACAGGTAATTAGGGCTACAAGTGTAAGCACAATTTCACCTTTGGAACAAGCCTGTACTACACAGTAAAGTGGTAGCGACGGCTGAGCAGCCAGATTTATCTCAAGAGTTTTAAAAGTGAGCAGTAGAACAAGTTACACAAAGGATCAACTAATACAAGTGATTCAAGCAAACAATTACCCAAGGTTTCTTAGTAAAAGAATAAACATGTATTTACTCAATAATTTGTAAAACATTACACTAGCACAAGCAGCTAAATATCACACACTAATACACCGCAAAAATCCAACCGGTAAGTAACTGAACAAGTTTAGCTCAAAAATGAAGTAGGAGAAAAATGGCACTTCAGATACTTAGAAAAGGGAGGAAAAGACAACGTTATAAGAATAGACAGCGCAAATACATTCATAGGCAGGGCAAAGGGTTTCAGTTAAATACAACCAGAAATTCTTCTCAATAGGCCTGGGCCAAAGTCAATGGTTCAGAGTCTCTTGTATAGGATAGCACAATTCTGGTATATAAGGGTTAAGTCTTTGCCACAGATTTTTAAAGGATTTGGCTAGGTGAACATTTTGACAAATGTTAAGGGAAGGACAAGCCTTCGTAGTTGAGAAAAGTTTCACACACTTTCTCGATGGCCGAAAAAGATTTCCGGACTGCGTTTGCATCGTACCTTTTAAATGAAGAAAGCTGTAGCTGAGGCAGTTGTTCCTGGCAGTTCGAGCAGATCTTGCTGTTCCTGAGCTTCAGTCGTGGGAACAAGAAGGAGGACGTCGGGAGGTTCTTGTACTGCCCTGGGAAGAGGCCAAAAGCTGTAGCAAGACGTCGGTTTAAGGTGTGAGTGCCTTTAAGTCCCCCTGGTTTCCTTCCCTCTGGCTATCTTGTTTTCAACAGCACTCTGAAGAGAATTCAACTAGAATAGGACGGTGTCCAGGTGGTTTGCGAGTTGGTTGTTCCCACCAAACTCAAGGGAAGAAGTTAACCTTGAAGGGCTTCTCTGTCGTCCGGGTTTCAGGCAATTCTGACCTGCAGCAGGGCTTCACCGGTCATCCAGGAGTTGCATCAGTCCTCTTCCTTCCTCTCCTCTTTGGTTCTTTCATTTGAGTGGTCGACTCTGCTTTCCCAGTCCTAGAGACCTGCTTTTAAACAGTTTTCGCCTCATTCATTCAGCCTGGCTGTCACTCACCCAGCAGGGTGGCTGTCCTTGCCGGACAGTCAGCCGGCCAATCACGCCAGAGTGTATTCAGGTCTCCTAGGAGACTAAGCACAGGGAGTTTTGGGCACCTCCCTCACATCCTGTCCACCCCAGACACTTTGGCACCAAAGGAGGGCTTCAGCACAGAAGCCCGCCAAAGGGCACGAACAAAGGGACCAAACCTGGTTTGGCGCAATGACAAACACAAGGAGGACTTTTCCTAAAAGAAATTGCGAAAAAAGATGACCAGAGTCTGTCTTTACAGATAGGTCTGGGGCGCCATATTGGAAAACCTGGCTACCCCTGATTTTGAGCTACCGTTGTTAGCGGTCTCGAAAAATCACAGAAGTTGGTCTAAACCACTGCCACCAGCCATTTAAAATAGGAAAAGGAAACATTTTACTGTTACATGAGTGTTTTGACTCAGGGGAAGCTAAGCAACCCCTCCAGCACTCTCTAGTGCGATAGGGTGTGCTGGGTCAGTAAATTTAAAGAGACTAGTAAAGTCAATTTAACTTTACATGCCCTGGGCGACAGTAGTCAGTCCCAGGAAAGGTATTTAAACCTTGGAGAGTCTGAAAGACACCCCTGTGCCACTGCACTGAAGGTGCTGTGTGACACACAGAAAAAGATGATGTCATGGAGGTTGTTTTAAAAACTCCATTACCAAAGAACACAAAAGTAAAACACATACAAAATACACGGAAGAGTGGGTAAAAAGGCTCACACTTTTCCCAGGTAAAAAATAAAAATCCTAGAAATCCAGCAAAGTTGCTGGGGGTCTCAAAAAGTGAGGTAAATTAGTACATTTGGCAAATTCTCCCTAGCACCCCACCAGTACTTGGCCCTTGAATGTGAGGCAGTGCTGTATAGTACCAACGGATACAATTTCTGGATTGGCCCATTTTAAAACTGCAGCTTTGGTGAGAAGTTCTGGGAACCTGTAGTTAAAAAATTAGGTGAGAAATGTAATACTCGGGAGGATAGCTCAGGTGAAACGCTTAGAAACCTCTGGGTATTAAGCGCGTTATAAAATAACCAATTATACTGGTCTGACTAAACTTCGAATAGCACTGCTAAGGCGGGCTGGTGTGCTTCTATCAGCACAGCAGCCCTGCATGCCTGTGTTAGCATGTTCCCCAGTCCCACGCAGCACCAGTTTCCATGGCACGCGCTGAATAAAGTAAAGAAGGATTTGAAGCTCCATGGCCATTCTGTCCTTTCCCCTTTATGCTGAAACTATCTGCCAGTATCCTCTCCACACACAATGTAACAAAAACACACACAACACATGGGCAACACACAAGCACAGTTCACTAAAACAGCCAGTCATACTGACTTTGCCAATGCTTGTTTGTATTCCCTGCCCATGCACACCTCACGCACGCCGTATAGAAAATATATATGGGTTAACAGAACCAGGCATAAGAGAACGTTCTTTGCTAATTCCGACATAGCATGCATGTATTTTTTGACAGCCGTGTGGTTAACATGGCCCTTTGTGAAAACCACAAGCAATGGTAATATGCAACCACGCGTAGGTGTGCTTTCCTTTGTATAATGATCCCCAAATAGGATCCTATTGGCTACATTCGATGTGGTAATTCCTGTCTACACTGTTGGTGGTTTGTGTTATGCCTTTTCTCTAATCCGATGGTGCGTTGTATAGTGTGTGCTCCATAGCTTCTCGAACTTCCAAAATTCAGAAATAGAAAGAGCTCAGAACATCATCTATTGGGTGTAAAGCCAGAGCTGACCCTCGACTTACACCTTACATCAGGCCTCGGCACGAACTGACGTACACCCAACAACAGTAACGTGCACTCCAACAAAAACAGACATCCTGCCACACACATGCAAGCACAGAGGCATTGGCTTCTATGAGCCTCCAAGCCAAAAGCAAATACTACTTTAAAATGGTGTTAGCAGCCGCTGCACTTCAAACACAGCAAAGCTGTTAAACTAGGCCCCAGTCCAGGATAAGCAATATCCAGCCCGGCCCTCTGTCATTCGGTAAGCTTTAGAATATTTTCACACTTGCATTCGTGTTGCTTTTCATCTGATTAATGGCAGCAGTGAAACGTGTTGCCTTATTTCATGCGCCCTTATCCCCCGCCATAGGCTGCCTGTCTTCACTTCTGTTTTCTACATTGATTCAAGATGAAAGAAAGTGGTTCTACTTACAGCATGGAAACAAGCATTGGCAGGGCCAATGATTTTGGCGATTACTGCTGTTCTTTGGATTTTGCATTTAAAAGAACCAAGGTGTGAGGAGGATGCCATAAGTGGTGCGGGTGTGCAAGAGAATGAGAAGGAACGAGAACAGAGCATGGGGGAAATGACTGAGAGATGGTGCCATCATTGATAAGCAAGAGGAAATATGAGCAACAAAGGTTGAGAGTGAGAGGGTAGGAAATAAAGCGAGAGTGTGAAAGAAAGGATGAGAGGCGGTAGGGTGTGGGGTTTTGAACAGAGAGATGGGTGGGTGGGGGCAGAGAGAGCAGGGGTGTCGTGGGTGGGGTAGAGAGACTGGGGAGGCTGGGTCGGGTTAGAGAGAGTGGGGTACGTTGGTGGGTGGAGGTAGATAGAGTGGGGGTAGGGTGGTTGTTTGGTAGATAGAGGGGTGTTGTGTGAGTGGTTGGGGAAAGAGAGAGTGGAGGTAGGGTGGGTTGCAGGGCTAAAAAGAGTCAAGGTAGGATGGGTGGGTGAAGGTAGAGCGAGAGGAGGTAGGGTGGTTGGTTGGGGTAGAGAATGGGGTAGGTTGTGTGGGTGATGATAGTTGGGGTAGGGTGGGGTTAGAGGGCAAGGGTATAGGGTAGGTGGGTGGGAGTAGAAAGAGTGTCGGTCGGGTGGGTGGATAGGGTAGAGAGTGTGGATGTAGGGTTGATTGGGGTAGATATATTGGAGGATGCGTGGGTGGGGGTAAAGAGTGGGGTTAGAGTGGGTCAGTGGGGGCAGAGAGAGTGGTGGTAATGTGGGTGGGCGGATGGTGGTAGAAAGAGTGGGGATATGGTGGGTGGGTCTGGGTAGAGGGAGTAGGGGAAGGGTGGCAGGGGATTAGAGAGAGTGAGGAAAGGTTGGGAGGCTGTGGGTAGAGAGTGGAGTTAAAGTGGATGGGTGGGATTAGAGAGAGATTGGTGGTAGTGTGGGTGGGTGAGTGTAGAGAGTGGAGGCATGGTGGGTGGGCGGGGGTAGAGCGAGTGGGTGTATGGTAGTGTGATGGGGTAGAGAGATTGGGGGTAGAGTGGGTGGGTGAGGGTAGAGAGTGGGTTAAGTGTGTGGGTGGAGGTAGAGAGAGTGGGGTAAGGTGGGTGGGGATAGAGAGAGCAGGGGTAGGATGGGTAGGCAGGGAGAGTGGGGGTAGGGTGGGTGGAGGTAGAAAGTCGGGTAGCATGGGTGGTTGGGAAAAGAAAGTGTGGAGGTAAACTGTGTGAGTGGGATTAGAGAGAGTGGAGGTAGGGTGGGTTGGTGAGGGTAGAGAGTGTGGAGGTTGGATGGGTGGGTGAAGGGAGAGAGAGTGGGGGTAGGTTGGGTGGGTTGTGCAGGGGGTAGGGTGAGGTTAGATGGCATGGGGATAGGGTAGGTGGGTGGGAGTAGAAAGATTGGCAGTAGGATGGGTGGGTGGGGTAGAGAGAATGGTGGTAGGGTGGGTGGGGGTAGTGAGAGTGGGGCTGCGAGGGGTAGACAGAATGGGGGTGGTTGGGGGTAAAGAGAGTGGGGGTATGGTGGGTGGGAGTCGAGAGGGTGGGTGGAGCTTAAAGAGACTGGGGTTAGGGTGTGTGGTTATGGATAGAGAGAGTGGGAGTAGGGTTGGTGGCATAGAGAGTGTGGGGGTAGGGTAGTTAGGGTAAAGAGAGTGGTGGTAGCGTGGGGGTGGAGAGAGTGTTGGTGGGTGGTTGGAGTAGGGAGAGGGGGATAGGGTGGGTGTTAAGGTGTTTAAGGAAAGAGAGAGTGGGGATAGGGTGGCAGGATGGGGATTAGAGAGAATGGGGGAAGGGTGGGTGGGGTTGAGAATGTGGAGATAGGGCCAGTGGGTTAGGGTAGACAGACTGGGGGTGTTTGTACAGAAAGTTGGGTGTGGAGGGCTAGAGATTGAGGGTAGGATAGGGTGGGTGGGGGAATAGAGAGGTTGGTTGGTGGGGGTAGAGAGAGTAGTGGTAGGGAGGGTGGGGTTACAGAGAGGGTGGGGTGGGTGGGGAAGAGAGAGTGGGGGTATGGTGGGGTTGTGGAAGAGAGGATGAGAGTTAAAGAGAGTGGGGGTAGGGTGGGTGGGGTAGAAAGTGTGGCACTGTAGGTAGAAAGTGTCGGGTGTGTGTGGCTAGAGAGAGTTGTGGTAGGGGGTCAGTGGGGGAAGAGAGAGGTTAGTGGATGGTGGTAGAGAGAGTGGGGGCAATATGGGTGGGGGTAGAGAGAGTGGGGGAGGTTGGGTAGGGGTAGAGGGAGTGTGGCTAGGGTGGGTGGGTGGATGTAATGAGTGGGGTAGGATGGGTGGCTGGGTGCAGAGAGAGTTGGGGTAGGTTGGGGTTAAAGGGCATGCAGATAGGGAAGGTGGGTGGGGTAAAAAGAGTGGAGGTCAGGTGGGTGGGTAGGGTTGAGAGAGTGGAAATAGGGTTGGTTGGGGTTAAAGAGTGGGGTTAGGGTGGGTCAGTGGGGGATCGAGAGAGTGGTGGTAGGATGGGTAGGTGGTCATGGAGAGAATGGGGGTAGGGTGGGTGAGGTAGAGAGAGTGGGGGTAGGTAGAATAAGTTGTGTGTGTGTGGGGTAGTGAGAGTGGTGGTATAGGGGTGGGTGGGGTAGATAGAGGTTAGTGGGTGGGGGTAGAGAGAGTGGGGATAGTGTATATGGGGATAGAGAGAGTGGGGAGGTTGGGTAGGGGTAGAGGGTATGTGGCTAGGGTGGGTGGGTTATTGTAGAGAGAGTCGGGTAGGATGGGTGGCTGGGGATAGAGAGAGTTGGGTAGGGTGGGGTTAGAGGCTATGGGGGTAGGGTAGGTGGGTGGGAGTAGAAAGAATGGAGGTCAGATGGGTGGGTAGAGTAGAGAGAGTGGAGGTAGGGTTAGACAAGAAACATACACACATCCGAGTACACAAAAAACACGGATGTGCAGCTCTATCATTGCTTTATTATTTTGGCACTATCTTAAATACAGCAACGCAGAAACCGCAAGAAGCAAGAGATCCTGACTGAATTCTTGCAGATGCTTATATGCAAATTAACCTTATGGAACTACAGGAGCACCCATGGGACCTGACAATCCAGTGTGACTAACATATGGAGAATATAGAGTGGCACGAACATACAGAAGTCATGATGTGGCTTAGAAAATCACAGCAAGCCACAGACCCTCGCCCAGAGCTGTGTTGAGCTGAATTCAGGCAGCCCAGGAGAAGCAAACGTGTGAAGCGAAGTTGACTGCCAAGGAAGGAGATACAAGTGACATTCCATTCCCTGAATGACAGCAACACCAGCTGCAGTAAGAAGAATAACTCTCCAATATTCAGAACAATTCAGAGCCCAGACGGGGCTCAAACACAGTCTCTAGACACGTGACTCGCCAAGCTTGGATGATGAATCGAAACCGGCGCTGAGAAGAGAAGAGGTCTCACGCCACCAGTTAGAAGCTTGAAACAAACTCGTTACAGCAACAAGACAAGAGTTGCATGATATGAACAGCACTCTCATATACTATGGTGGTGCACACGAGTTACAATGCAGACACACAGTTATACTTATTACCTTGAAAAGGTACACTTCGAGCTGAGAACCATTTCAGATCCCAGGCCTGGGGACGGCAGCTCTAGCCAATCACAGTTCAGGACCCTAGCAGCGGATAGCAACGGGCAAGAACCAATGGCAAGACTCTCACACTGCAACATTGTGTAATATTAGATACTTGGGGACAGGCCAGGCTGCCACCTGACATGCGAGAGTCAGTGAACTAACATGTATAGGGTCCACTATAGGTGGAATACCACTCAATGCCCAACCCCAGGCGACAATAGGTTTTCTGGAGAAGGGCCCAAGTTGTAGCCTCTCTCTGAAGTTAGGAAGGGACAAAACTGGCCTGCGAGCGAAGGAATCACCGAGACGTCCACGGATTGCTCTTCTTTACTTGTACTGATCCCTGTTGGTTTTGGCTGTAATAAACCGCAGTTGAACCTGCTGTCTGTTTGGGCCTGCCTTCCTTTTGAGAGGGAAGGTGTTGGGCCTTCCATGAGTTCTGAGACTGTAAACTCCTAGTAGCCCTTGAACCTACCTGGGCGTTTATCCCAACAAGCTGGTAGCCGGAGGATGGTTGCCTGCACCAGCCCGGCACTAAATTGACTCCTTCGTCGCTGAACCTGAGAGGCTGTGGGACCCTTGCATATTTCGAGAAGACAGGAATGCGCGTGCCCGTTTGAAGGTCGGTGGGAGCCGTTTGGAAATAATCCCAACCGAGATCGGCGAGTTGTCCAATCAGACCAGGACGGGGATGCGAGTGCCTTGACTGGGAGTCGGAGCCAAGCAGTATCAGCGTAAAACAGACCATAAGTATTGGTCCAGATCAACAGCAATTGTGGGTCTGAGGGAGGGCATTGAATATTGTGGGGTATCGTTTAGCAGTGTCAAGCATTGACAGAGCATGGTCTAGTAGCTTCAAAGTATTGTCTAGTACTGTTGTAGGGAGTAGGGACAAGGAGCAGAAGTAGAAGTCTGTTTTCTCTGTCTAGGGTATATTCAGTCTTTAAGGTAAAAGGTCCTGATGAGCAGTATGGATTAAGTAGCTGAGAGGATTAGGATGACAAGAGTTTTGTAACTAAGTATTCCTTTGGGTGGGCCGATTTAGCTCGGGTCATAGGTTATGGTATTTCAGTGAGGGTTAGCTGTAGCTATCCTAGATTGTGGAAGGTGAATTGACTGGTTAGGTTTCTTGGAGAGAGGCGTTTCACACGTTAGGCGACGCAACAGGTACAGTTCACTCTCAAGAGGATATTGGTATACTCTGCCTGGAGAGCAGGAAGACAGCTGTGGGGTTTGTGTGGGGTTGGAGTAACGAGTTGTTGTGTGTGTGTACGATCGTCCATGTACCTGTATTGTGAACTTAGCTTGGTGACGTCACCCTTAGGTTGGTGCATAAGACAGAGAGTTTTGACGGTGAGGAGCTAGTATTGTGAACTTGTGATTGGCAGATGAAGTGAACCAGTGGTACTGTGCGGAATGCCATGCGCAGACTTGTGGTTGTGTGCCTGAGGAGGCAGCGATTGTGAAGGCTGGGCGGTGCGCGGAGCACGCCCAATACAGTGCAGAGCCAGAGAGGCTCGTAGACATTGAAAATTACTATTGGTTTCTTGTAATCCCTTTATTTGAACAGCGGACTATCGAAATCCTCAACCTGAGGTCAGGTAAATGGTATTGAAATGTACCAGGGTACTAGAGGGGGAGTAAACCCCTTCAGCACTTTTGTAAAACGTTACCACCTTACAAAGAAAATGTTTTGTAAGTATAGTATAGAATGGTCCAAGAGTACAAAAGGTAAATTAACAAAGCCATGGCCACCTTGCAGCAGTTTCTCCAAAGACGTGCAGCAATCACTATTGACACACATACAGGGCACTTATAAAGGGAAGAAATTGACTAAATGTATGGCCATATTTGAGTTGTGGCGCATGTTTCAAGGGGGAGAGGGGGACACTGCAAGGCATCAGTAGATGCTAAGCCAGCAGGAGGTGAAGGCCGAAGAGACCCATCCCTCTGCACCTCCCACTGCCCCTCCAAGTGTAGTATCTGATGACACAGATGATAAACAGGGGATGTATTTGATGAGAGAACTGAGGGCAGCAGATGGGTATTCAAATCTGACCTCGAGCAGATTGAGCTTTGCTGACGACTTTTGCAGCAACATGGACACAAAATCTGACAATGACGACAAGCACAGTTGGGGTGAGGGGGAGGACTATGGAGAGTAACAGCCCACGGGGACAGACAAATGGACATCATGGGAAACTCGGGCTGACAGACAAAGAGAAGGAGGGGGGTGGCTCAGGGGAATGAGTGCAGCAGGGGGATGACAGGTGCACCACACACATGTTAATCGACTAATGGATCTCCCAGGTCGTAGGAAGAGTGAGACTGCACCAGCCTGCCCACAAGGACGATTTTCTTTTCTTTCTTGACTCGCATGGCTCATGGGACCGCTAGCCGATAGAAGCTAGCCAATAGAAGCTAGATGTCCCAGGAGGCGTGCGAGTTCAGATAGAAGAGGAAAGTCCAGGAGAGGTGCTGAGGAACAGGTACACACGGAGGAGCACACCAAATAACACTCAACTGCCATGGCGTTTGTGCGATAACAAGACAAGATGCAGTGATTATCTGATTAACAACACCGCTGTGTAAGCTGACAAGGATTCACTGACGTATATAAAAGAAGAATATCCATCACTATCACGCGAAACCATTTGACACATTGCAATGACTTTTAACTACACCATGTGAATAATCACATGGAAAAAAGCAGCAGAAGCATTGATACAGAGTGTGAATGAGTGATGCTTAACACTGGTACCTGTCTCTGTCCCGCTCACTGAACAAGATTGTGAATGAATATGGGGTTAACCGATTAAAGATCATCAAAAAGAATATACTCTCTGTCCTGACGAAGGCCTAGTACAACTAATGAGAAGACCAATGTATGGATGTGGTCTATCTCACATAGAGAGGCTGAAACGCAGTGCGTCGACAATATATCTGCATTTCCACCCATCCAACAAACTTAATCGAGGTGACGGAAAGTAAGCACCTATAAGAGACATTAACGGGGCAGTAGAAGAAAAGGCTCTAGAAACACAGATAAAGGATAGGTTCCTTAAGAAGAATGAGCAGTGAAATCAGATTAGGTGTTGACCTACGAAAAGTAGCAGTTTGGTTTTTCTGATTGTGTAACAATACTATAGGTGATATTCTCCTTTCTTTGAATCCCCGTTTATATGGCTGTGTGCGAGAATACTTATAACCAACTTGAACATCTATAAATATGGACACAAGAAAATGTAGAACTCTATGGCGCAAGATTGTAGCCATGATAGACACTAACCCAGAATGAATGTGAGAACCCTGTGAAATGCAAATTGGTCATTTTGTATTATGTTATATGTGTTTTTTATCACAAAAAAAAAAAGAAATGTCCTTCTAGGCAAATACAGGATCCTTGATATACAAATCAATAAAATATGGTCTCCTGTAAGAAACACAACAGTGTTCGGTGTGGTCTGTAGGAGTTGAGAGAGTTGCCAACTCCTAAATACCTGTTCTTAGATTTGACTACAATGAGTCATGGAAATACAGGAGCAGGAGGAAGTCTGGGATTCCTATTTCCTCACACATCAAGATGAAGACTGAAAGGAGAGGGTTGACCAAGTAGCATTACAAAAGAATATAATTGGTTCAAATCATAAGATAATTAATTCTCTATTAGATGGACCAGCATTACCACTTGACATTGGGCCTCATTACGAGTTTCGAGGTAGCCATGCCCTTAGTAAGGTCATGGCTGCCTCCAAACTCGGGTCCGGTTCTGGGTTCCCTGAATGGGGAAATACCGGGCCATTCCGACCTTGGAGGGCCCAGTATTTCCCCATTCAGGGAACCCGGACCATCCCCATTCCCATTTGAGCCCCCATAGGGCTCAATGGGAATGGGGACCATGCTAACAATAGGCCCGTTAATGACGGGCCCGTTGTTAGCATGCTGGCCCCCTCGCGGGACCCGCTAAGGAAGTCTGGTAAAACCAGACATCCAGAGTGGGTCCCGCAAGGGGACCTCGTAATAGGGCGGTATGGGGTTAACGGCTCCGGTGCCTTTATCGGCGCCGTTAACCCCTTACCGCCCACCTCGTAATGAGGCCCATTGTATCCAAATTCAACACCCTGATTTCGAACGTTTCAAACGAATTCCAGATGAGTTGTTCAGAAAAGGGAAGTCGTTAAGCAAAGGATGGTTTAGTACAGATTGTACAGAGGCTAAGAGCAAGCTGTTTCTCTATTAGAAAACCCTACTACGCCTAAACTGGAGGTCACTATAGCTAGAACCAATTATAAAAAAACTGATTGCAAATAGAAAAATAGAACTGGAACGTAGTTCTTGGCAGGAATTGGTCAGTGCAGCTGCAGAGAACAATTGAAAGACATTCTGGGAATGGGTGACCCCGGTGACCCTGGAACCCAAACACAAAGTAAGGGGACAGGTCTAGAAACTATGGTCCTAGACATCGCATGGATGGACCATTTTTACAGTCTATTCAGTCTATATAGTGAGAACCCTAGGGATGAAGTCCTGGACTTTCTTTTTTCCAAGTGTTCCTCGGATCAATCTGTGACCCATCAAATACCCAAGTAATCTCTAGAGTTTACTAACAATGAAGGGGAGGCTATCATGAATCAAAATTCCAACCGATGCCTGGCGCCGCACGGCATCCCTGCTGACCTTTTCCAGGCAGAGACAGATGTGTGGGCCCCCTTATTGACCATTGCCTTCAATGCTATAATTAGGACATAATCCATCCTGTAGTATAGCGATTATTCAACCCATAGATAAAAAGGGTCTTCTAGAGAGCCCTACATCTCATAGACCGATTTTGCTTTTGGACTCCACTTTTGCAAAAAATAGAAGACTGGGTAGAAAGGAATAGCATACTAGCACTCATGCAGCTGGGGTTTCGATCAGAGGTGGCAAAAAGTGAGCAAGCCCTGCATTTATATGTGGTAGTGGAAAACTCCCTATTCATTAAACAATGAGCCAATCTACCTGGCCTTTATGGACCTGAACACGGCCTCTGACAAGGTAAATCATTCAGCATTGTGGCATGTGCTTAGGTCCATAAATTGCCCTACAGAAACTGTAAGCTTACTAGTAATTCTCCACCAAAACATGCAAGCTTGTGTGAGGAATGGTGAAAACTGACACTGTACAGGTTCTTATGCTGTTAATACTTGGGTACAACAGGGCTGTGTTTTAGCCCTATTATTATTTAGCCTATATATTAACAATCTTTATAAAACCCTGGTGCAGGTGATAACTGAAACACCAAAATTTGAGGAAAACATGGTACCAATTCTGGCATACGCCGATGACTCAGTGTTGATTGTTTGTACCCTCCTGCACTGCAAAAGCTAATTTCAGAGCACACATTTTTTATGAATAGACTAGATCTGCAAGTGAATGCAATTAAATCAGATGTTTTGGTATGCCATAGGGGAGAATCGTCACCACAATGCTTATCAATGTACAGTAATAATTGTAGAATTCCCTGAGTCACAAAGTTGGATTATTTGGGTTTATGATTTTCATATAAATTCACATCAGACCCTCACAATTTCAAACAGAGAAGTCGTTTTAAGTAAGCATTAGGTGGGGGGGGGCTGGTTACACTGAGTTATGGGCATCTCCAGTGCCAAACAATAGAATTAATCAAGAAAGTATGCAAGTATACCATGACAAAGCCAGCTCACTGGCAAATTATGGGATGGTTCTGTACCCCCAGGTGGCAGAGAACAACTTTTTAAAAAAGGTACTCTGCCTACCGCGGTCAGACTCAGATCATGGGATGCACATTAAACTTGCTCTCACTCACATACATTATGATGTATCACTACAGCCAGATCACCACTGGATCCATCTTTGGAACAATGGAAAAGATGGACTCACTCGTTCACTAATACAATCTTTATTAGCCAAAATTAAGGGCCCTCATTCCGAGTGGGGCGGTAAGGGATACCGGACACCGGTAAGGAGACCGGTGCCAGTAATCCCTTACCGCCCTACTACGAGGTCCCTAAGCGGGTCCCTTCCTTAACGCCAGGTCTAACCTGATGTTAAGGACGGGACCCGTTAAGGCACTTGGGCACAAATAACGGGCTAGGCATACGCCGGCCCTTTATTTGCACCCTCCCCATTCCCATTGAGCCCTATGGGGGCTCAAATGGGAATGGGGAATGGTTTGGTGAATGGGGACTTACCGGTCCCACCAAGGTCGGACTGGACCGGTAAGTCCCCATTTCACCAATCCGGACACGGTACCGTTATTGGTGGTAGTCATGGCGCAAATAGCACCATGACTACCACCAACCTCGTAATGAGGGCCAAAGTATTGAAGATACCATGGTTGAAATACATAAAAGCCAGTCCTACTGAAATCAATGCACCTAGCCACTTTATTGCACCAACCACTTTATTCCAACCTATGGTAAACCAATTGAAAAAAAGAATGATATTACCCACATATATAAAAGGAGAGAGACAATCAAGCTTGCAAAATCTTTTAATCGCAAACAAGTCATAATCTCAACATGTTCTACACAAAAGTACTTACTATGGGCTACTCACACAAAGCAAAGAGTTCCAAATACTAGGGCAAGGTTCAATTGTCTTCCTTTGGGATCACTTCTACCAGTATGGTCAGCCAATACAGCAGAGCAGTCCTGCCTATTGTGTCAAGCATTAGAAGGGGACTTAATGCATTTACTGCTCTTTTGTCCAGCTTATGCAGATATTACAACTAGTACTCAAAAGCCAATATTATGTGAGTCGGGTTTAGTTTAATGCCACCCGACTTTATTATATCTATTGTCGGAAGGCTCTCCAAAGGTGGGCTGGTCCTTACTGACGTTTTTGTGAAGGGCATTGGATGAAAGGAATCAATTTTTATCAATGTTGACATTGAGGATATTGTTAATTAATGATTTTACACAGCTTGAATGGGTATTTGTATGAGTCTATTTGAAATCAAGCATGTACATCAGGATTATAACGTTTTATAATGCCAGTATGTATAATTTTATGATGATGTGATTGAACATAGGTTCTACAGATTTGTCATTTTATGGAGAAAAATAAATTGCCCAAATAAACATTCATTTGATTCATTAGGGATGATATTCTGGATGCAGATAGAGTAAACTCAGTGGGCACCTGGTTAAGTGATGATGTTGATAACTGTTTTATTATTACTCTTAAGCATTCCCACCTGGTGAATGCTATTATGGTGAGAGAGGCTAGATTAATCTCCTGTGTAAATGCAAAGATACATGTTCCTCCAGCAGAAATGTGTCTGTTAGTTGATCAAATCTCACTCTATCTGGGATCTTTTGGTTGTAACCCTCAACAAAGGGGTACGTATACACCATCTACTGTTAGTATCTCTTTAATGCAAAATGGTGCTAGTAGGGAGGGTACACCCTCAAGCAAAGATTGAGTGCAACTGAAAAAAGAGAAATAGGTAAAGTTTCATTGCCAGTATCTAAGGTGTGTATTGCATTTCTATGGGGTCATATTCATGTATTATGGTGACTGAAACATAGTCCTAAAATGCAATATCGCATTAGGTCTTCAGTGATAACAACGCCACAGACCATGGTTGACATTGTTACCCCACAAATGCCTATACTAATGCTGTGGATATAAGCCCTATTAAATTATCTTGGAATAGCAAGATTGAAATACAAATTAAACTATGAGTGGCAGTTCTTCATGGCAGAACACAAGCGCTGGGTGTGTCTCATTTTTTAGTTTCTGCTACTCAATCAGTAAAAGGTTGTCACAAAGGGGGCTTGATGACATGGATTGAGTCAAGAGTTCAATGTAAAATAAATTCAAATTAAACCAATAATCTTAACCTGTAAATTGTTAGTTTACATATTACTGGAATGCATTTTTATTTGATTCATGTTTATAACACAGATATGACTTGTGCTGCTGACTTTAAAATGTTGAGAGTTGGTATGCTCCTATTACAAAAATGAAAGAAGTGTAAGAATTTTGGTAGGCTATTTCAAATTATTTTAGAATATGAAATGATTCCAACCATATTATATGGATTTTAAGCTAGACAATGGGAAATCCTGTACCCCGTTTTGAATGTGGAAAGAGCGAACAAGAAAGCAATTCCAGCTTTTGACTTTATGCAGGCAAATGGTCTCTGTCAATTGAATGGTAGCACACCATCAGCATACACGTTTATTGTGGAAACCGAAGGTTTATAATAGACAATATTATAATAGATACAGCATGTTGGAATTTGATATTTATTATGGAAATAGTGTATTGTCCTGAAAGTGACCATTAACCACTATGAGCGTCTTTTTTGTTTCTCTACAGTTCTGATTGAATCAAATGGCAATTTTGAGCCCCTAAGAATAATTCACAAGTCCCAAATTAGCTGGAATAATTTCCTTCAAAGTGGTGGTATAAGGGACTTATTTGTGCCTGGTCTTTCCCTAATTGAGTTAATAGTAAAAGAGTCAACTAACTCAAGAAGCATAGTGAAGTTATACGAGGAGCTCACAGATTAAATTGCCCCCCCCTCTTTACTACCCAGAAAATGTGGGGCTAGTGGGATATGCTTCCAAAGTATGCTGGTTTGACAATGAGTGTAAAATAACTAAGACCAACCCCCGGAAGGCTTTGGGAAGGAGACAGAGTTCCAAAGAAAAGTGCATCAGAAATCTTACCATTCAATATAAGCAACTAGTGAAGAGGAAGGGAGGCGTGGCCAACAGCCATGCAGTGAGGCTACTTTTTCCTAGAGCTCCTGCATGATCCTGTAAGTGATAGCCACACCAGAGATTGGACTGCATGTATTTCCCTCCTACACATAACAGGCAAAGCGGAGCATATCAGGAGCTCGGTGGCGAAGTGCGTAGGAGAACGGAAGGTCGCATGGGGAAGAAAATCGTCTTGAAGGCACAGAGGACGGAGCACCCAAGATGGCGGCCACAGGTGATAAGCAGACTGCGTAGACCAGAGAGGGGGCTGAGGACACTGGCTGCCTGCCAGAGAAGAAGCGGTGACTGGCGGAGAGTGGCGGCAAACGGCGGCACAAAGCGCCCACCGGGACCTGAGATACCAAGGGTCTAGGAGATACCCAGGGGTAGGCGGGCCTAGGCCTCTGGCGCTCTGGGGAAGGACCATTGAGCGAGGTCTGGAGGCCCCCCCCCCCCGCAGGCATGCAGCAAGTGATGTATAGGAGACCCGGCGGAGACCTGGGGGCTGTGTGGGTGAGCACAGAGGCCCCTCCGCAAGTGGCAAAACAATGCTGCACATCTGGTGTAGAGAAGGTGGATGAAGGCTGGCCGCCGCTGAACCACGCTGCAACGCACGACCAGCACACTAATGGGGCCGGACCCCGACTGGTGTCCATGGGCACTGCTGACTGTGTAGTGACCTGGGCAGGTGATAAGCACCATAAATATCTTTTGCATATGGAGCCATAACATTTGTGAAGCAGGAGAGCTGTGCACCAACACTGAAGATTAGGGGTGGCTAACCCTACCATAAAAAGGGCTGGGGATCGCCGTGCCAGTCTGGGGCAAGCCCCCGAATCTGCAATCTAGGTATGGAACTGAAATAATAACTGTTGTGGAAGGTGGGGGAGCACGCCCCAGGTGAAAAGCAGACAGCAGGCAACTAGACCGATGCCGGGTGGTGCTGAAGCGTGCAGCAGAAGGCTGGGAAGGTCTAGCCTGGATATGAACCAGAGGGGGCTGCAGATGCTAATAATAAAGACCTGGAAGGGCGTTGCGAACTGGGGCCACTTGGGCCAATGTATTGGAAAAAAGAAACAGCTGCATATTTCTGAAGGCGCCCTGCCGCAGATGCTTAGAGAGAAGCAGACTTTTGCAGGCATGTGTATTGTGCAACACTGGGTCCTGCAGGGGATTAGTTTACGGCTTGACCATCTAGGTGCTGGAGCTGGGACCTACCATGTTTTGAGACATAGCCTGCAACCGCTCCAAGCAAGGGGAGGTGCGAACTACTGGCATTTGCATTATTGTTGCAGAGAGCCTATGATAAGCATGAACCTTGGAGGCAATAATAAGTGGCCTTACAGGAACCCCACCTTGCGATCAGGGATGGGGCTGCACTCAGCAGAGGCTGACACAACAGAGCGTCACAACAGACCTGCCCCGGGAAGGCAATATCGCACATATGCCGGACAAACATTATCGTGGCAGGGCCAAACAAACAAATATGGAGGCGTTTGTCAACAGAGATGCAGAGAAAGGGACTGGACCACCCCAGACCACCGAAGGGGGTGCAACAACCTTGCAGGGAGAGGCACGTGAAGAAAACCACATCCTTGCAGCCATTGCCTCCCAAAAGGTGATCCTGGAGCAAGAGGTGGATGCAGTCATTGTAGATGTTGGATTACTAAGACAAGATGTACGGACCTGTCTGACCGGATAGGAACGGTGGAGACACAGGTGCAAAAAAACACGACAAACGTCTCAGCCACCGGGGCGCAGATGTCTGAGCTGGACGCCAAGGTGTGCGAACTCGAGCACTGGGTTGAGGAAGTAGAGGGAAGGGTCAAGAGAAACAACATAAGGATCCTTCTGTTACCGGAAGGCGAAGAAGGCACCAACCCAACTGCCTGTATCGAAAACCTGGTCCTGCAGGAGGTGGGCCCGGGGACCAGACCCGGCTCCAGGAATTTTCATCTGGGTGGGCCAGGGAGGCCCACATTCCATTGGGTGTGGGTATAGGAGTACCCTAATCAAAGTGCTGCCGTTGATACAGATTTCCCAGATCCATGATTCAGCTAATTTGTTTCCCAGATCTGCAAAAATATATTTGAACCCCTCTATAAAAAACAGTACATAGCAAAAGAGAAGCAAGGAAAATAGTGTTGCAACATCAAATTACCTATCTTCCCTTCCCATCTGCTCTCCCCTTTCTGTTATATCTGAACTTCCTTCACCTATCACCATCCAGACACCTTCCTTCAGCTGCCCTAACCACTGTTCCCTTTATCTACCCTCCCACCTATTCACACCAGCACCCAGCATGCCTTTCATGGCCTGGCTTGGGAGAATTGAGGGTGATGCCTCCTCCTCTTCCTCTGAGAGGGCTGAGCAGTGAGGCTCCCAGTCTTTGTACCATCTCAAATGTTGTCTGCCCAACAATACCTTCCTGAGCATTGTGGCTACTCCAAGCAGGCCCCAGAGGAGATGCTTATGCTCCCTCCATCTTGTTGTGAAAGATAGACCGCCTCCCAGATTACTCAAGCAAGGAATAGGAGATTTTGTTTCCTACAAATTACATTTTTTTCAAACTTCTTATTTTTTCAAGAACAGAACATACCATGCCCAATCAATACAGGTAGTCTTGTTGATCTTAACAATATTTACAGCACAACAACATATCCTCCAATAAAATACACATGTATACAATCCTCCATTCACACACCCATTCCACAACCCCCTCCTTTCCAACTGAACCCCTACAGTATCCCCATTCTGAATGTCTCCCATCAATGGTTCGTGTCCAAAATGACATTTTAAACAAAATGTTCTTTTTTGTTGCATTTTTGCAGCACATTTCAATTGAGTTGAGAGTGCAAGGCAGTTCCAGGGCTGCAAGGGCTGGATCAGGAGGCAGACGATGCTGGTTGAAGGGTTTCCGGCCTCCTGGTATTGCTCATAGTGGGACATGGCATGAAGGAGAGGGCCTTGTGCGCCTGCCATTCCCCTGTACATCATTGTCTGGTACATACTGTTTACATACTGGTTATAATATGCAATTGTCCATGATGACTCTTTGTTTGATGTGTTTACTTTGATTTGGTATTGAATGACACCATCTTGTTCAATAAATGTGCCCCGGATATTTTCAAAGTTAGATGTGTGTGTGTGTGTTTGTCCTAATGCCTGTGCTGCCTTTCTATTGAACCACGAGTGAGGCTTTTTGGAATAGCTTATAATGCAAACTGAATCACTTCTAGAGGCACCTAATTTTAACAGGCAAGGCATAGTGAAATAAAAAAATATGCTCAGGATCACACACTTTGGTTAAGTGGTAAAGCCATAATTTCAGCCGAGCCTGAAATTTAGATACTTGATCACACATCTTCTGAGCTCACGTTGGTACATATATGTGTTGAAGTTTGGCTTTGAATACCTAATATAATACTCAATTTTATACAGATTACTTTAAAAAAAATGCACAAGTCACATGATAAACTAACCTGACAATGTATTCATCACTGTAGAAACATGTTGATGAAAAGATTTTGTAGGAGAGGGGGGATTTTGTTTTGAATCCTAAACTGTATAGAGCGGAATTCTCCTGTTTGGACTTTTTACTAAAGGAGGCATTCATTAATTTTGATTGTTTCCACCAAGTACTGGAAAAGTAAAGTGTAAAACACAGGTGAAAATTACCTTTGCTCTTTACTTTACCACTACGTGTCTGGAAAAGTGTAAATCACTTCCACAATTAAGGATTGTTAGAGCCATCCACAATGGATTCCTTTTGACTCCGCCTGCTTTTACCAGGTGTAAAAGTCAGCCAGTTCCAATAGGAATCCATTGGTTTTCCGCCAACGTACATGCCGGTGGAATACCAATCGGATTGGCAGGGGGACCTTGTTAAGTCGGATCTGCTCTCCAACTTCGCCTGTCAAATCATACAAAATCCTGCAGCTCATAAAAAGTGGAGCTAAATACATTTGTGCATCTCCTGGGTGGTGAGGGATGGGAGCTGGAAATGCAGTGGGACTCGAGCACACGTTATGATGAAGGGCTGTTGGTTTTGGTGTTGGGGCATAATGGGGAGCGAACAACCACTAAGGTAGTTCCGGTTTCATCACCCCTAGTGGGGTGGAGCTGTTTTAGTTCTAGTTGTTTACATGTTCCAAAACGGTTTAACAGGCATGACAAGGCAAAGTGCTCAGACTATGGCACGTTCAGGGAGGGTAGGACAATTGGCAGGGGGGCCGGATGGATGTGTAAAAGTAAAGGAGGGAGATTGGCAGGCTGGGGAAAGGTTCACGGGAGACGAGGGAGGCTTTGAGACTATGGTAGGTTTAGCGAAGGGCCGGTGGGAAAGGCAGGGGTCGGACATGTTAAGACTTGATGGCTATTGATCTAAATATAGCTTCATAGTATGTCAGTGGCCTCAACAGTTTTGTTAAGAGACTGCAGGCCTATCCGAAAAGGAAAACGATACATGTTGCATTGCTGCAAGAGACACACTTGACCTCAGATCGGCAAAGTGTGAATAGTGAGAAATGGGGGGGAAATTGTATGTTTCTCCTTTCTCAAGATATGCGAGGGGGGTGCTAATATGGATCACATTGGTTGTACCCTTCTGACTGCTGGAGTTTAAGCGAGATGACGAAGGCAGAATGGCACTGGTACATGGATTTATTGAAAATAGGGAGATATGTATCATCAACACATATGCACCCAATAGTGACGCTACAACATTTTAAAAATCCATTTATTCTAGGGTTGCAGAGTTTCGAAATGTCACATGGGGAGGAGGGGACTTTAATTGAACACTGAATCCCTTAGTCGACAGGTCAGATGACAAATACTACAGACCCTCCCCCCTGCGAGAGCTCTGGGCGCAATACTGATGAACCTCAGATTGGTAGATATATGGAGGGGAATACATAGGGAGAAAAGGGGATTACTCATACTATGCAGCACCTTCTGAGGTTTACACCCACCTTGACTGTTTGTTTACAGTGCAAGATACCGCTGGAGAGTTTGTGAAGGCGAGCTATAGAGCCAAGGTTCTATCCGGCCATGCCCCATTGATGGCCACTTGGTGGAGATCCTATAGTAGATCCCCGATCCAAACCTGGTGTCTCTACGCGGAGGCCTTGCAGGACGGCATATTCAGAGATTACCCTGGGGAGTGGATTGAGGAATACTTTCAAATTAACATGGGCAGTATCACTGAGGGTGGTATTCTGTGGGATGCTTTCAAGACGGTCATGAGGAGAGCAGCTATTGGCAAGATGGGGGGACTTAGAAAGGAACTGCTTGAGGCCCTCGAGAAAATGGAGGAGGAAACGGAACAACTTTTGGCAGTTGGGAACCGGCAGGTGAAGTGGACTGACATTTATTAGTTATGCAGCAGAGAGTGGGAACCTCTCGGCAACTTTGATTATGCAAGGTGTTGTAAGGGAAAAAGGACAGAGCCCCTTTAAGAGGGAGTGCTCGAGACTATGGGAGGGAGCGGGAAGCAGGAGGGAAGGGAGGGGCGAGGGAAGAGGGAAATCAGTAAGAGCATGGAGGAATAAAGGGAAGGTTGGAGAGGCAATGGCTCCTGTGTCTGTCATTCAGTGTGCGTGTGAATGGCCCACCTCAGCAGTATAACAACTGGCGACGAAGGGAAACGTCCAGCGCTGTGGAGAAAATGATGAAGGAGGAACCCCATGCGGAAGATAGAAGGGCCTGGGTGCCCAGCAGCAGTGGGGGCCCGTGCGCCCAGCAATAATAGAGGGCCCGTGCGCCCAGCAGAAACGGGGGCCCGTGTCGCCCAGCAGCAGCGGGGCCCATGTGCCCAGCTGCAACCGGGGGCCCGAGAGCCTGCAGTGGGGACGGGCCCGTGAGCCCAGCAACCAAGCTTGGCCCGGGTACCTTGCAAGGGCCTGTCTGCTTGGTGATGACGGTGGGCCCGTGTGCCCTGCAGTAACAGTGGGCCAGTGTGCCCTGGAACTACGGTGGGCCAGTGCGCCCAGCAGAGCGGTGGGCCCGTGTGCCCTGCAGTAACAGTGGGCCCGTGTGCCCTGGAACCACGGTGGGCCGGTGCGCCCAGCAGAGCGGTGGGCCCGTGTGCCCTGCAGTAACAGTGGGCCCTGGAACCACGGTGGGCCGGTGCGCCCAGCAGAGCGGTGGGCCCGTGTGCCCTGAAAGGAGCCCGTGTGCCCGGGAACAACGGTGGGCCTGTGCGCCCAGCAGGCAGAAGCTGGGCCTGTGCGCCCGCAAAAGAAGATAACGTGTGTGGAGCTCCGGAGGAGGGCCTGTGTGCCCCGCAGTGAGAAGAGCCCAGGAAGAGGGCCCCGAAGAAGAGGAACGCAGTGATGGCCTAATGTAATGGCCGCCAAAGTAGGATGACGCAGCGGGTGCATGTGACCCCGCCGCAGGAGCCAAGCCCGTCAACAAGGAGAAGACCGCCAGACGCAGCCCAGCAGAAGGAGGAGCTGCGGGAGCCCACCCCGACAGAGGAGAAGACTGCTGGACGCAGCCCAGCAGAAGGAGGAGCTGCGGGAGCCCACCCCGACAGAGGAGAAGACCGCCAGACGCAGCCGACAGCAGAGAGGATCGCTGGCCAGCAGAGGATGATGCGGAAGCGGCCCCCCGCAGGAAGCGGAGCCGCCACCAGGAGCAGCCCCAACGGCGAGAGCGAGATGCCGCAAGGAGTTTGCAGCGACTGCAGGTACTAAACCCCGCGTCTCCCGCGCAGTGACAGTCAAAAAAATAAAATAAAAAAATAACACCACCAAAACAAACAAGGAAATCCCTGTGTCTCCCACACAGTGACTTTTGGGAAAGGAAAGGGGAAATCCCGTGTCTCCCACAAGTGACACTAAAAAAAAAAAAATAATAATTATATAGCGAAAACAAACAAAGGAAACCCTGTGTCTTCCACAAGTGACAGTGGAAACTAAAATAATAAAAGCTACAACGTATGGCCCAGCGGCATTGACCCCGTGTCTCCCACCCAGGGACACTAGAAAAACATAAAAGGAAATAAGAATGAGCATAAGCGTGACAGCAGGAATAAAGGCCAAACACTACGACTCAACTGCAATATATGAACAATAAGAGGCAAAGAATAACACGGCTGGCCCTACCCTACCAAACCAGCAGGCAGAAGTACCTATAAGGAATGGACGCATCATGGCACACTAAACAAGTGACCACAGTGCCCCGTGACACCTAAGCAGCTAGAGCATACACAGGGGCGCCATCACGTCGGCTCCGGACGCGGCAGACCCCAATGCCCAGCCACCACAACCAGAGCCAGCACACAAAGGGGCACCCAGCACCCTGCTAACACCCCGGCTGCCCCAACCAACGCAAAGGAAACGTGGAGGTAGCGATAGTCAATAGGGGCGTCGCACTAATGGAAAATTAATGGTGACCACCCACCGCCCCAACTTCACCTACTGAGACACAAGGACGCAGTGGCACTCGCGCCCAGCCGCGCCAACACCACCACAAGTACACGCACAAGACAAAGAGAAGACAGATATTGGAAAGCTGCCCAAACTCATGCGTACCAGCAGCAGAGAAGACCTGTACCAGACAGGACCGGCAACAGCGAAAGTAAAAGAAACACCACGCATACAAACCAAAGGACCAAAACACAGCGATCTGCCGCCAAAGACTGCACGAAAGTGCACCGCAAATCCATACCCGAACTAAACACCGGCAACCATGACCGACCTAGAGCAAGCAGACGCCGACGCAAGTGCACAAGCTCTAGCAGACCTGGGCCCCACGTCATATGCCACCGTCATGAGACGGCCCAACCCATTCGCCTTGATCCCGCACCACGACCAAGGAACAAGATGGGAGGAATGGGTCGAAGAATTTGAGGACTTTCTAGGTGCAATTGGGAACAAAGACCCGCCAAACAAACTCAGCATATTTAGGAATTTGGTAGGAAAAGAGGTAAAGGACATCATCAAGACAACCCCTGCCACAGACAAAACCACGTACCAACGTCTCCTCGATGCAATAAATGACAGACTCATAGTAGGATCCAACAAAGACTTCGAACGCCTTGCATTCAACCAACACAGGCAACGTCCAAAAGAATCGATTGGAGAGTTCGTCATAATTCTCCAGCAGAAGATAGGAGACTGCGACTTCGCCAACTTCAATGATGAAGAAGCTATAAGACTAAGGATCATAGAAGGGTGCACCTCGTCAACATTCAGGAAACACCTTCTCATAAAGCCCCTACCCCTAGCGAAAATACTGAATATGGCAAAAACATACGAGAGAGTTGACGCACAGGCAACCGCCATTGAGAGGAAAGTTGAACGCGACGCCATTGCGGCCCTCACGGAAAAGCAATCGCAACACTCCGAGCCCACTCGACCCTGGAGAAGGAAGAAACAGAGAAGACACTGGCAAGAAAGCCCGAGCAAAGAGCAATGCCACGGGCGAGGGTGGAATAACACCCACAGACAACCATACCCAGCTCTTGGATGAACATGCTGGCGCTGTGGCCAGGAAGGTCACCTTCAAGGAATGTGCAGAACTGGACCACCCACAAGCTCCGCATGCCAACCCACACCCCAAGAAAGATGCCCGGGTACACCTAGAGCGCGGTTAGACGTCAGGAAAGACATCAAGGACATGAACACCAGCCCACCCAGAGGTCTCAGGCATGCACACCACCTCTACCCTGACTTAGCCCACTACAAAGGGGACGGACCGGCACTTGGCACACAAACCCCACCCATTCTGCGAGAGGACTATGAGCTTCGCAATCGCCCAGTACCCTTTGAAATATCGTACGGGGGGGAATGGAAGTCACAGCAAACGTCAGTACAAGGCAACAGTACCAGACAAGGGCGAAAGAATACACCCTAGACAGACCCCAAGATCATGCCATCCAATGGAGGACGACACAGACCGAACAGCCTAAATGACGGTCACAACGTGACCCAACCCAAGGAGACCACAGTGTCGGACACCATCCACACGATACCGAGTCCTGCCAGAGGACACAGCCGTCTCAGTAACCGGACAGCACTACAGCACGCACTCATCAGCGTCCACTATAGGTCATTCAAAGTAACCCACAAGAAGGACCACGTGCCCGAGCAAGATGCGGGAGAGACAAGCAAAGCCAAAGGACAGACGAACAGTGCAGATCCCATCCTAGCGACAAGGGACAAAGAACAAGTGACAAATACGACAAGGAACTACGGCAATATGATGCCAAATTACTCCCTCCTCCACGAGTTATACTTTGAAGAGCATGAACCAACGGAAAGGGAGGTGATCGAGATGGAGATAAAAGAGAGAGAGGAGACTCATGAAACACCGCAATGAGAGAGTGCAGAGGAGAGCCACGAGCAACCAAGCAGACCCCATCGAACCACAAAGAGACCCCAACGGCTCATCGAGCAAATGTAACCTCGGAAGTCTCATGTTAAGCAAGGGGGAGGTGTTGTAAGGGAAAAAGGACAGAGCCCCTTTAAGAGGGAGAGCTCGAGACTATGGGAGGGAGCGGGAAGCGGGAGGAAAGGGAGGGGCGAGGGAAGAGGGAAATCAGTAAGAGCATGGAGGAATAAAGGGAAGGTTGGAGAGGCAATGGCTCCTGTGTCTGTCATTCAGTGGGCGTGTGAATGACCCACCTCAGCAGTATAACACAAGGTACACCCAAAATGTGCATGCACAGGGAGACAAGCTGGGTAGACTGGGTAGACTGCTGGCGTCTCTGTGTAGCAGGGAGGAATCCAGGGAAATGATAAGCGACATACGAGAAAGGGAATCTTGTGACCACACAGGCAGAGATTAATTAAGTGTTCTCTAGGTATTATGAGTCATTGTACTCTAAAAACCAGCAGGCGATGAGTGTTAAATCACAGAAGCTCTGGCTGAGATAGGGTTGCCCCAACTAGACAAGGCAGGAGCGGACAGTTTAGACGCACCGCTCACAATGGACAGGAATGTGGTGGTCATACAATCGCTGCCAACTGGAAAAACTCCTGGACCGGATGGCCTGCCAGGAGAATTTTACAAGACTTATGCTACAGCACTCACACTGAAACTATTGGAAATGTACGAGGAGACATGGGAAATGGGCCATCTTCCTTGGAGCAATAGAGTTCATGATCATACCAATACTTAAACCGGGGAAGCCTGCTCTGGATTGTGGATCCTACAGGCTGCTGCCCATGATTAACCAGGATTACAAAATCCTTACTGCTTTATGAGCGAATAGACTGAACGGGGTGGCTGGGCACCTGATACACAGTGACCAGACAGGATACATGCCAGATAGGAGCATGGCCTGGAATCTATGGTGACTACATCATGTGATAGATGGCGCCAGACGCCTTGAGGTGGATTGCGCAGTGGCCTCCTTGGATGCAATAAAAGCGTTTGATTCTGATAGGTGGGATTGGCTGTGTGTAACGCTTAAGCAATTCGGGGTGGGGGATATGTTCCGTAGATGGGTGGAACTCCTGTATGCGCGACCCCTGCCCAGAGTATAGACTGGAAGACAGATATCTGGGGAGTGGGAGCTGCATAGGGGCGCCAAGCAAGGTTGTCTGCTGTCACTGATGCTTTTTATTCTGGCCCTAGACCCGTTGGTGATCTTCGTGCATAAAAACTATGAGGAGGCTGGGATAATGGTGGGTGGAGTTCGGCACTTAATTTCAATGTACGCAGATGACATGCTGGTCTACTTACACTCGCCAGATGAGAATCTGCTGCACATATTAGATAAAATAGATCAGTTTGCAGAGCTATCTGGCAACCAGGTAAGCACAGAGAAATCCTGCATGTTCCCACTTGCAAATCTCTCAGGGTGTGTGCCAGGACAAACTACCAGATCTGGGGCTGCAGTTGCAAGTGGACACCTTTCGATACCTGGGGATCAATGTCTGGCATGACATGACAGCGGCCCACAAACATAACATGCAGAGGGCCCTAGAGGGTGTTTCTCGAGCAAGGTCCTTCTGGCAGCGTTTGCCTCTATCGTGATGGGCAGAGCTGCCTTGCTTAAGATGGTCGCACTACCCCGCCTTACTATACAACTTCAATAATAGCCCGTATGACATCCCCAAAAAGTTTTTTGTAGACTTGGACTCGAAGGTGCAGACGTTTTTATGGGGGAACGGCAAATGTAGAATTGCGCTAAGCGCATTGCAGGGAGACCACCACCAAGGTGGAATATGGGTGCCCAGTTTCGAGCTGTATTACCTAGCGGGACAACTTCAATTCGTGACTAGCCGGCTAGTGGGTGAGATTACGCTGGACTCACGGCTCCTGCAGCAGTTGACAGGAAGATATTTCTTGAGGGAGGTCCTGTGGGTACCAGACTTGGATGTCATGACGATGCCCTGGCTCCTGCAACTGGGTATGATAATATGGCACAGGGTATGGAAACTAGTGGGGACTAAGGACCCATACTCCCCAAACATCCCGTTGGTGGGCTTTGCCAGGAGAGGACAGGACCAGGTGTTGCAGATAAGAAGACATTGGGAGACACATGGTGCAGCCACAATAGGGGACCTCCAGGTAGATGGGAAGCTGGCAGACTTTGTGACATTGATGGAACACACTGGACTACATAGGGGACAGTTTCTGATGCACCAGACTCTGGTTAAAACTATTCAAAAGAGATGGACGGATTTCCAAGAGGGTGTAGAAGGGGATCAGGTGCAAGACACAATGTACGACGTAGCTGAGGGCAGACACGCGGTTTCCAGATTATATGAACTACTGCTGGCCACATGCAGGACAGTGGATCATAGAAGTGGACGGTGGGAGGAGGAGACTGACGGGGGTCCCAGACACGGAATGGCAGCGAGCACTGGTATAAACCAGGCAAGTGCTGAGAAACTACAGGTTTAAGTTTATTCAGTTGTATGTGTTGCATAGACCCTACCTGACCCCCCACCGGATTTCGAAATTTAAGGGTGCTGGAGTTCTGCATTGCCCTAGATGTGAACATGAGATGGCCAACCTTTTCCAAATGTTTTGGTCTTGCCCAGTTACCAGCAAGTTTTGGCAGGGGGCGATGACCAGTGTTGCTAGAGGAGGGATAATGATGCAGACTTGGTCCCCGCAGGCTTGCCTGTTAGGCTTATACCCTAGCGGTGGCAGACACGCGAAACATATCACCCAACCCGCATGAAGGATCTTATTTGCATATTGGTCAAGAGACAAATAGCCATGGCTTGGAGAGCACCTGGTGGACTCAGGATTGAAGCTTGGCCGGATGATGGTTCACGGCCAAAAGTGACAAAAGACATGCTGTGGAATTTGGGGAGGGGCTGGCGATCACATGAGGGGGAGGGTTAGGGAAGTGTGGGTTTGAGCGGAACCTGATCTTCTCTTCTCTGTTTTTGCTGAGGAATGTGGTTTTGTGCTTTGCCTACTAAATGCCAATAAAGTGTTGAACAAAATAAAACTAGTGAAGAGGAAGAAGAAAGATTTCTGGTTGGGAAAGTTGGAATATCGTGGTAAAAAATGATATGAAAGGGTTTTGGCGATTTATCCACCAAGGTCTTGAAATTTCTGGTAATGTTCAAACACTATTGAATAGTAGGAGCAGTGATAATTGGTGCAACCATTTTGCCAGTTTATAAACCCTTTACTAAGCTCACAGATGACTAAAGTACTGGTAATTGAAAGTGAGGTTAATAGCAAAGATTTTTGACATCTCAATTTCACTCTGGAGGAAGTGAAAGACGCTATTCTTTCAGAATAATCTAGCAAGGCACCAGGGCCAGACAGTATTCCAGTAGGCGTGTTTAAAGATTATCTAAACACGTGGGGTCCAATAGTACATATCATTTTTAAGGCAATTCTAAATACTGCACAACTTCCAGTATCCTGGGACTCAGCATTGATAGTACCCATTTTCAAGAAAGGAGACAGAACCGAACTGGCCAAGTATAGACCCATTTCCCTATTGGATAGTAGGATACTTGGCAAACTAACACTGGGTAAAGGATTGAAAGTAGTAAAAGACTCTACAGCCTTCTATTAGCAGTACAGGCAGGATTTAGGAAGGGCCACAGTACTGTTGACAAATGCTTTTGTTTGTTTTTATTTCTCCAGAAATATGTTCACTTAAAAAAGGGTGGGCTTTATCTGGCATTTATTGTCCTAAGTATGGTATGGTAATGTTTATTTGTAAAGCACCTATACACAAGACAAGTGTTTCAAGGGGCTCATGGAGGGAGGGAACAGGGGAGAAATACAACAGTCTTTCAGAGTCCTTGGAATTCTGAATGATAACCGGTCTACCAGGCAGAGTAAGAGCATAGAGTACAATTAACAGTATAGATAACAAAAAATAGGTCTGACAACGATTCTGCAGTTTTTCCAAGAGCATAGAGGCGACACCATGCAGGGAGGTAGACAGGGAGGAAAAAGATAGATGATCTTCAAGGCATGGGACGTTCAGATCGTTCAAGTGCACAGAGGGAGGAGGAGAGGGGAGGGGGAGGAGGACAAGTGCAGGGGGAGAATCAATATCCACCCAGTTGGTCAGAAACTGGGTAAGTGCTGAGAGATGCCATTGTCAATGTGTAATTGATCGAGTGCAGCAGCAATGAGGCAAGTGCAAGCCATGAGGCAAGTGCTGGCGAGGGTTCCGTGAACATGTGACATTCTGAGGTACTCCCTTCGGCCCAGTCGGCACGCTGTGTGGAAAAGGAGAGAGATAGGGATAGAGCGGAAAGAGAGATCAGCATGACAGAGGGAGAGAGAAGGAAGAGGAGAAGAGGAATGTCTTGAGGAGTTTCTGGAACTTAAGGAGATCAGGCTCAAGACTTAGGGGGGCTATTCCAGGGGGAGGCGCCTGACGAGGCTAAAGATCTCCCTCTAAATCTCTTCTTAGAGAACCGGCTCACTCAAAGAAGATTAAAGGTAGATGAGCACAGGGCCTGGGAGGGACAGTATTTCAGAAGGCATCAATGAAGTTAGGTGGGTACCAGGCCCCAGAAAGCCTTGTGGACAATCCAGAGAGTCGTGAACTTGATCCTTGCAGCCACAGGGAGCCAGTGTAGGGACTTCAGCGCAGGAGAGATGCAGTCCCAGGGCTTAAGGCCAAGGATAAGTCTTGTGGTCCTGTTCTGGATGAGTAGCAGAGGGCGCCGAGCAGAGGCAGGAAGGTTAAGAAAGAGGCTGTTGCAGTAGTCAAGCCTTGAGAGAACTAGGGCTCTGGGGGGAAGGTGAGAAAAGGAAGAGTACCTCTGAGGAGGGGCAGCTGGTAGTTGGACTTTTTCGAAATCTCTGAAATGTGAGTGGAGAAGGAGAGAGTGGAGTTGAAGATAACCCCAAGTGTTACATCCTCCTTACATCCAAGTACTGTATTTAATGCAGTAAATAGGTTTAAATTGTGGAGTATCCTATTGTCTAAGGGTACAACATGTAACTCGGTTGATGTAATTAAAGGTTTGTATGGTATTTATCCAATATAGCTTCAGTGAGATTTGTTGAAACCACAGAAACATTTGAAATTGGAAGGGGGTGTAACACAGGTGCATCTTAGCCTCTCTCCTGTTAGGTTCTCATATTGATGGAATTCTGGACAACTTAGTCTCTGTGAGAGCTGATGTACCCATGTCAAACAACAAACAATGGCTAATTCTGCTATGTGCAGATGATGCTGTACAATTGCATCAAACTGAGAATACGTTAAAAAGGCTCTTTGCATGATAATTGTTTCAGATTACACATAGAAATCAACACAATAAATGCTGCACATGTTATACTCTATACTTGATACTGATTGCCACTTTATATGATTACTTGGCCATCAGGGTTTCTGCCAATGGTTCATGGGATACTCAAGTAGGTTACTCTCTTACACCTCTTATTAAGGTCTATGGGCCTCATTACGACCCAGGCGGTAAGGGGTTTACGGCGCCGTAAACAGCGCCGACCCTTACCGCCTGAGTACGAGGTCCCTTAGCGCCATGGCGAATTTAACACCTGCTTTTAGCAGGTGTTAAAATCCATGGCGCTAAGGGACCATGGAGTTAATTACGCCACCGTAATTTACGGTGGCGTAATTAACGCCTTCCCCACTCCCATTATGCCCTATGGGGCAAAAATGGGAATGGGGAAGGGTAAATGGGGATTGGGGACTTACCGCCCCGCCAAGGTCGGAATGGGGCGGTAAGTCCTCCAACCACCATGGCGTAAACGTAGTTTACGCCATGGTGGTAAAGTCACGGCCCAGGCGGTAACTTACCGCCTGGGTCGTAATGAGGCCCTATAAGTCTAAAGCGACTTCAGCAGTGGCATATATATTTTAAATCAACTCCAGGCCCCACAATACAAAACAGGTTCTTTGCATATGGAAATGGGATTTGCCGCATTGAGAATTATTTAGTTTTTATGACAATAGGATTATCAATAAGAACATGACTGAGCTCTAATCACAATGAGTACAGGATATTATTAAGGGAGGTTTTAACGAAACATGATACCAAAGTGTCTTATGGTAGTCACATGTGAAGTTAGTTCTTTTGTATTGGTCTTGCTACTGTTTGGCTCTACCCAGAAACTAAACTGAAATAGGACAAAGTTTCAGTAAACAAGAAGCACTGGAAATTTTGTAATGGTCGGTTAATAGACAAGCCTTTATCTTCACGTCAATTGTTAGACTGTTTATTGATTAAATCCTGGTCTGGTCATGAATATCATCTTGATTTTGTATGCCCAACTTTAACACAAATGCTGCATTTTAAGTTCCAATTACAGATGCTGTCAGTTCTATCAGCTGTAGTTAGCAGGGGAAAGCCAAAGAGCCATGAAATTATCTACTAGTGTGGCTTAGACATATAGAAATCCCAATTCACTTCCTGTTTCTTGTTAATTTCTTCCAACCTCCTCCTTTTTTTATATGCTCCTCCTCTCGTGCTTCATTGTTTTCTCCTCTTTATCTGTATGTACCTGCTTCTGTATTTTCAGCTCTCTCCTCAGCTTCTCCTTCAGCACCTTATCTCACTCCCTCTCTAGCTCTACTTTCCTACTCCTGCTCCGTTACTTCTCGCAATACCTCCTATTGCACCTTCAGTTCTCTCTCTCTCTGTCTTTGTCTATCTCCTCCTGCTGTACCTTCAGCTCTCTTGCTACTTTCTCCTCTTGTACCTTTAACTTTCTCTCCACCTCTTCTCCTCCTGCACGTTCATCTGTCTGTGCACCTCTGTATCACCAAAACATCACACCTGCTCACTTCGCTGCTCCAAACACAAACCCTCACTAAGGGTTTCTCTGGATGCTAATAGACCCTGGATCCCTCCCACTAGGCAAGCCTATTGTCTGTGGTGTGGATGTATGTGTACCTCTGAGTCAGTTTGGCATTGAATATTCAGGTGGATGTAATCCACTACCACCTTTGCATTCCTCCCCACTGAACCAGCCTTTTCAAATCCAGATTGCTAACATGCAGAGGACCCGTGGGATCATCTTTGTTGCTACCTCTATTCAATTGTTCATCCATTGAATTGATCAAACAAGCTGGATACTATTTCTTAACCTATGCAGACGTTACACAAATTCTTGTACAATTGTCAGGCATCAGGAAAATGACATCTCATAAATTGAGGGAATGTCTGATGAATCTAAAAAGTAGATGTACACAATCTCACTAAAGATCAGGGAAGTGTGTCAAATGATTGGCGTGATTCAAACCCTACTCGGCAAGTCCTGAGCTCGGAGCATTTTGACCCAGTCTCCGAAGTTGGGTATTTTCATGTACTGCTCCTTTAAGCTCCAGCACATAAGAAAGGCTTCCAGAAGCGAAGGCACATCAAGTGCATCAAGTGATTGCCGTGATTCAAACCTTACTCTGCAAGCCGTGAGCTTGAAGCATTTTGACCCAGTCTCTGAAGTTGGGTATTTTTGTGTACTGCTCCTTTAAGCTCCAGCCCATAAGAAGGGCTTCTGGGAGCGAAGCAACGTGAAGTGCGTCAAGTGATCGGTGTGATCAGCGGGGAGACCGAGCAAGATCGAATTCCGGCAACTGTGTAGAGTTTGCAGCCAGGGCCCGTACTGGACCTGGGTTTCAGGTACACCCTGTCAACCTGGAAAAATGAATACCCTTCATTTGAATGATAGACGTAACTTGATGGCCGTGGGCCAACCGTCTTATGCACCGAATTATAGAAATATAGACTGTTATGCTTGACCAACAAGCGGCCATTTTAAAACGTAGCAGAATCGCCATTTTGCTTGTTAACCATTGCTCATTGCTTTCTGTCTAGAAACTGCTTTGCAGCTTGCAATTCTTGCGGATTCTGCTTACTCTGCTCAACTGTTAACATTGTTGTCTGAATATGAAAGGACAAGGTCGGGGGACTGAAGAGTTTGTTGAACTCCTCATGAGTAGCCCAGAAAGGAATGCCCACACTCCCGCTCTGTAGCCTTGGGAGGAAGCTGCCGGGCATTTAATCACTTCACAGCTGCCAGCCACTCTCGTACGATGGTAGAATATGTTAGAATAATACAGTTAAAGGCTTGAATTATGCTTCTCTTACAGCCCCCCTTCGCAAAACCCCTTAGAACGTGTCGGCTCCCAGGACACGAATAGTACCTCATAGATAGCAAAGCTTGGAATGTGGCTCTTCCCTCGTGTACAGATTGCTTCCAAGAACAGAACCACTGTGTTCTAAAAGATCCCTCCGCACTTTCTAAATTGCACATTGTTACTAGAATAGACATCGAAAGCATTATGATCGTCATACTCGTCGGATATGTCCATCGTCATCCCGAGTTCAAAGGAACTTAATACAGAGGGGTGTTGAACATGACTTTGCTGATTGTATGATATGCATTTTGTATATATGTAACTGATGTACGTAATTCGCTCTCTTGCGTCCCTCGAGGTCTAGGAAACTCACGTCGCGGGGCGTGAGATCAGAATTGGCCAATTGATCTTTTCTTTTGCTTGCAATAAACCCTAGCATTGGGAATTTGAAACCTCGTGTCTGGCGCATCTTTTCGTGTATGGTCATTGCCTTGTTTCCATAGCACGAGGGACCCGTAGGGGCCCCTTTCAACCCCTCTTCCCGCCTTCTGTTTTCCTGAAAATTTGCTGCACCCACCATTCTTCTTTGAACTGACAGCACCATCCTGTGGGGAGACATACACCAAAGTATCTGGACAAACATAAGTTTCACATTGGGTGTGACTGGCAGTGGAACTGGGGGTTGGCTGTGTCTATACTAGTATCGTAAAAGTACCCACACAAGTATCTGCCCGGTGATTCTCCTGCATTGGGTATCAAGTAATAACTTGCATCAGAATCATGCCGGGCAAAGCCCCCTTAAACAAGGAAATTATTACTTGAGGAACAATAAACCCTATGTGAAATCCCACGGTTACAAGCGTGCTTGTAATCCTGAGGGTCAATTATCCAACTCGTGTGAGGTTAACTCTAATTAAAACTTAACAAAGGATGACAATATTTCTTGTGTGGGCCAGATAACCGGCTATTTCAAACCTAATGCAAGTGCTGCTGGTCCCGCAATAAATACTGTGACTATTTCATCTAATGAGGCGGTCATGCCCGCTGGGGTGAAGTTGTCTCCCGTTGATGTAAACATCTCTTGTGGAGATATAAACAACAACTCTTTGTTGAAACTCTGTTACTCACTGTGTCCTCCTGGCACCAGTGAATACGACATACCCAGTGATATGCGGGATCCTGATGCAGCTGATGACACTCCTCTGAATATGCCTGTCACGGCTGGTACCCAACATCTATCTGCATCCCCTACTCTGTTCTCATCTAACAATCTGGTTGAAGTGGTTGCCTCCCAGTCAAATTCAGAGTCTACTCACCACGTTGGAGAAACGGCCCTATGTCTGCCAAGTAAACCACTTACAGCGACTATCGGTTTCAGATGGGGGATGATCCATCATGGGGTGTTTTAAACTTTGCCATTCAAATTCTTTTAAAATTGTGTGGCAGCATTCAAGAGGACGTCCAGAAACAAGGGACGCTACTTGCACAACTGTTGTAATTATCCAATTCGGAATGCCTTTTGGTCCAAGGAAAAGTACCTCAACTAATGTGAACAGTTCAGTCTGAGGTTAATACAGCAATCATAATCCCATCACAAGATCCTGAGATTTCAAATGTCTACTCGGGTATGTCAGGACGAGGTGGGGGGGTCTGTACTTCCGCTCTCTATATGGCAGAGGAAAGGCACAGAGGACCCCAGCCGAGATTCTCTGATATGGTAACGCTGGTCGAGCAATCAAGGCCTAGCTTCTCAGGAGGTGATGCGGGCTGGTTCTTAAGTACAGTGTATCCCCAAGCCCCCACAAAGGAATGTCCACACACTGTATTACTGAAAACACAGTCTTTATATAATTAATATTCAAAGGTTATGTACACTTATCACAATAACGCACTTTGTGCTCCGGAAAATCAACAATGGTAAATATCTACAATTCTAAAGTGGTACCACTAATATTCGATTAGAGTGCATTCAACAAGGCTGTGAAAATGCCACACGGATCAATAGCAATGAAACCAGCAATAGAGAGAAGAGAGAAAGCAGACGGATGAAACAATAGGCAGACGACTGGTCCTTGCTACGGGACACAGCTCTGAGTGGAGATCCCCCCACCTGGGCAACCTGTAAAATAACGATATATAAAACAAGCCCAGTCCATATATTGTTCAAGAGTCTCGTTCTCTCCCACAATGTTTTACCCCCCCAATGTACCTGGTGGAGTAGAGTTCGTCGGCGAGGCGTCGACCGATCCTTCTGGAGTGACTCCCTTTAAGGCAGGAGCCACGGATCGTCGAGAGGCGTCGCGGACTCGGGGTTCGGTGTCGGGGAATCGGCGGCCCTTCTTGAATGTCGCCCCTTTCAAGCGGGAGACACGGGGCGCCGAACGTCCGACCGTGAACCGGGTAGAACGACGTCGATGAGGCAGCAGGCTTTGATCCGAGCGGTGCTCGTCGACGACAGAGCGTTGGCGTCCTGCAAGGAAGAGGCGTGCGGGGCACCTCGGTGACGATAGTTCTGGACCGCAAAGAGATGAGGAAGAACTGTGGCCCAGCAAGGGCGTCGAGTCGTCGGCGTCTCTGCGGTCTTTGGGTGGCGGGAAACCCACCGGTGGATACTCCTCGGCGCGTCGACGGTCAGGCCTTCTCCCACAGGAGACGGCACGGCGATGCAGACGAGAGCGTCCGTTGATCAAGTTAAAGTTCTTAGGCAAACGGGAGCACGGCGGCTCCGGTCGGCGACGGCGGTCGTCGACAGTGGCGGACAACAGTCCGGGCGCTTCGCTTTGGGATTCCTCAGCAGTCCCCGTATCGGGTCGGCAGCCTGTCGTAGGTCTGTGTACCAGGGAGCGTTGGCAAAGGTCAGCTGTGCACGATGGTCCCTCGTAGCTCGGGAAGAGGGCGCCTTACCAGGTCCTCTCTGGGTCAGTCCTTGGAGACACAGCAGCCTTTAGATCGTGAAGGAGAGCCACAGCAATCCTTCTCCTCCAGCAGGGCCTCAAGGTCAAGCGTCAGTTACTCCAGTTACTCGTCGTAGTGGACTTCAGCTTCTGAACAATTTCCAGTGGTGAGAGGTCCCCAGATATACTATTTGGTCTCTCATCCACACTGCTGGCACACACTCAGCAGCCAATCGTACAGAAGGGCATTAATGCAGTCGGTCAGCCAATCAGGCACGCAGGGCATTCAGGCCACTCTTCTCCCGCTCAGACACTCACAACAAGGAATGTGGATTGAGACAAGTACTCAGCCATTCAACTCTACATACTGCATTCAGTCCAGTTTCGGGCAGGGCTGTCTCAGTCTTTGTCTCTCATGGCAGAAACCAGACAGCCACAACACGGAGTGCATATTGGTCACACTCCCCATTCACCCAGGTCCCACCCACAGGCGGTACCCACAACATACAGTCAGCGGGAAGGCTCCAGTAAGTCTAGCTGGGCCTTCACAACAACACCATATACGGAACTTCCACCCAACAGCCAGTCAGGGGGAAGGGACAGAGTCAGGGCTTCCCAGGACTTTGGGAAAACAAGGTATCAGGCGATAGAAAGCAAGAGGCCACCGGGGCCATCTTGTTTCCTATCAGGAATCAACTGATTCCAATGGCAGGGCCGGGGTACCCTAAAATGGCGGATACCCAGCGCACCTGTCAAATTCAGCATGTAGCTGCCACCAGCCCATACCCAGCTCTGTGGGCCACCCACGGGTGCCCAAAAACATACACTAGGGGCACAGGGTTGCACCCCTACCCATGGGTGCCATAAGGGTATCCCATGGGTCTGTTCACCAAACCAAAAGAGAGAGCTGCACCGCCAGGAGTCCCGCATGGACGTCTGCGCGGAAAACACGACAGAACACACGATAAGAACAGAAAAAGGACAAGGATACGGAGGCCCTGTCCCTCCGATGCATTTCCAGCATCACAGTCGCCCCCCCCAGACTGAGGTTAGGGTGCCTAATCTCCCACGGGATAGACACCCTCATCCAGACGGTCAACATACCTTCTGGAAAGGCCATCTGCATTATCGTGACTCTTCCCTGGTCTGTGCTCTATGGTGAAGTCTAGCCCTTGCAGGCTAATGGACCACCTGAGCAGTTTCGGATTTTCACCCTTCATCTGCATAAGCCATTTCAGGGGCTTATGATCTGTTTGGACCTTGAAGGTGGACCCCGTAAGGTAGGGCCTAAAACGCCTAAGGCTCCAAACTATACTAAAACATTCCTTTTCAACAGTAGCCCACCTAAGTTCTCTACCCTTGAGTTGTCTACTGATGAATATGATAGGATGTTCTCTCCCTTTGTCATCTAACTGGGACAAGACAGCTCCAATTCCGGTGTCGCAGGCATCCGTCTGGACGATAAAGGGTCGGCTGTAATCAGGTGCACACAACACGGGTGCCCTGCACAGACTTTCTTTCAAGCCATCAAAGGCCCTCTGACAGTCTTCAGTCCAATTAACCTTCCTAGGCTGTTTGGGTGAAGTCAGAGCTGTCAGTGGTGCGGCTATGGTCCCATAGTCCGCCATGAAATTGCGATAATACCCAGTGAGGCCCAAAAAGGCTCTCACCTGGGTTTGAGTAGTGGGAGTCTCCCAGTCCTGTACGTCCTGTACCTTACTGGAAAGAGGCTGGATTTGACCCCCTCCTACCTCATGACCAAGATAGGTAACTTTCCCCTGAGCTATCTGGCACTTGGTAGCCTTGATAGTGAGGTTAGCCCTTTTCAAGGCCTGCAACACTTTATCCAGGTGTGTCAAATGCGCTTCCCAGGTGGAACTGTAGACGGCAATGTCGTCTAGGTAGGCCACACAAAAGGCCTCCAGCCCACTGAGCGCATGATTGACCAACCTCTGGAAAGTGGCAGGGGCATTCTTCAACCCAAAAGGCATGACCCTAAACTGGTAGAGTCCCTCTGATGTGGAGAATGCCGTCTTTTCCTTGGCATGGTCCGTCAGAGCTATTTGCCAATAGCCTGAGGTGAGGTCAAAGGTGCTCACAAATTTGGCAGCACCTATGGGGTCCACAAGCTCATCAGCCCTGGGCAACGGGTGCGCGTCAGTTTTGGTGACGGCATTGACTCCTCGGTAGTCCACACAGAACCTCCAATCTTTGGTACCCGCCTGGGAACTTGCCTTGGGGACAAGGACCACTGGACTGGACCAGGGACTGGTTGAGGGTTCAATTACACCCAGATCCAACATCTTGGCGACCTCAGCCTGGATGTGGTTCTTAACGGTATCTGACATACGGTAGCACCTGCTCTTGACAGGCACGCTGTCACCAGTGTCAATTTCATGCCTACACCAAGGTGTAAGGCCCGGTGTCAGCGAAAACAGAGAGGCATACTGCTGGAGCAAAGCCCGGCAGGCCCTCTGCTGCTCTGTTGTCAAATCGGGAGAGAGCTGTACTCCCTCCACTGAGCCATCCTGAGGGTTGCTATGCAGCAAATCAGGAAGGGGCTCACTCTCATCCTCTTCTTGCCCTGAAGCTAGCAAGAGACATGAGACTTCTGCTCGCCGGTGGAAAGGCTTGAGCCTGTTGACATGGAATACCTGAGGGGCTACCCCGGAGGCACCCAGGTCAACCAGATAATTGACTTCGCCCATCTTGGAGATTATCCTGAAGGGTCCAGTCCACTTGTCTGCCAAAGCCCTAGGCTTGGTAGGCTCCATCACGAGGACTTCCTGTCCCGGAGTCCAGTCGACCTGCGAAGCTTTAAGGTCATGCCAATACTTATTCAGTTCTTGGCTGGCCTTGAGATTTGCTGTTGCCTGACCCATCATCTGTGTCATCCTCCGTCTGAGGCCTAACACATAGTCCCCCACTTGCTTGGCGGGACCTGGAGGGGTGGCTTCCAAGCCTTCTCGGATCAAGGCGAGGGGCCCCCTCACGGGATGTCCAAAGAGTAACTCAAAGGGGCTGAAACCAACACCCTCTTGAGGTACCTCTCTGTAAGCAAACAGCAGGCATGGCAGGAGGAGATCCCATTTCCTCCGTAGGGGCTCTTCCAAAGCACCTAGCATGCCCTTGAGAGTTTTGTTAAATCTCTCAACCAGACCATTGGTCTGGGGGTGGTAAGAGGTGGAGAACTTGTAGGTTACCCCGCACTCTTTCCACATGGTCTTCATGTAACTCGACATGAAGTTGGATCCTCGGTCGGAGACAACTTCCTTGGGGAATCCAACACGGGTAAAAATGCCCAGGAGAGCCCGGGCAACCACCTTGGCAGTAATAGTCCGAAGGGGTATAGCCTCAGGGTACCTGGTGGCATGATCAACCAAGACCAGGATGAACCGATGTCCACCTGAAGTGGGAGGGTCCAGGGGACCGACAATGTCGATGCCCACCCTCTCAAACGGTGTGCCGACCACTGGCAATGGCTGCAGTGGGGCAATGACCCTGCCTCCAGTCTTGCCAGATAACTGACAAGTGGGGCAGGTCCGGCAGTGGGACTCCACTTCCACTCCCATTCGAGGCCAGTAGAAGTGGGCAGAGAGCCTCTGCTTAGTCTTCTTGGTACCAAGATGACCAGCCAAGGGCACCTCATGCGCCAACTGCAGTAGGAAGGGCCTGTAAACCTGGGGTACCACCAACCTCTTGAGGGCACCAGGTTCAGGCTTAGTGGGCTCACTAACAAGGAGCTCACCCTCCCAATAAATCTTGAATGTCCTAGGCACTTCACCTTGTGCCTGGGACAGGGCCTGCGTCCGCAGACCCTCGAGAGAGGGACACTCTCTCTGCCCTTTACAGAAGTCCGCCCGGGAGGGTCCCCCTTCAGCTAACAAGCATTGAAGGTCGGGATGATCCTCCGGGTTGAGAACCTCTCCCACAGGAGAGTCTTCTGTCTCTTCTCCCACAGGAGTTGAGTCCGGGTTTTCCACTGGACCCAGCCCGTCCGGAGCCTGGATCCCAATGGGTGCTGTCGGAACAGCAGGAAGAGAAGGCGTTCCTCCCACAGAGGTGGCCTTCTTGGTCTTCCTTCTTCGTGCCTTAGGCCTCGCCTTTGGCTCGGGTACCTGACTCACAGCCAGACCCGGTGTCACCTGTGACCTAGTGACCGCAGCAGCAGTCATGGGAAGACCATCCGAGATCAACCCCAACTCTACTAGATCATTACCTAACAGAATGTTAGCAGGGACATTGTCCTGAACCAGGACAGGAAGCTTTGCTGTCTTGTCTCCAATCATGAGTGTGACTAAGGCTACAGGCGATAATTTGGGAGGCCCACCAGCTAACCTGGTGGTTCTCAGAGGAGCACTTACATAGTCCTCTGGCTTGAGCAGGGTCCTGTCCACCACTGTCATGCTTGCCCCAGTGTCTCTCAAACCAGTAGAAGGCTGGCCATTCACGAGGACACTTCTCAAAAACCTACGGGTGTTCTGCGGGATAGTCGCCAGTACTTCTGCGTACTGGTCCCAGGCCCCAAGGGACACTAAGGAAATCTCTACTGGAGCACCAAATGTGATTCCGGTAGAGGAGGGGAGGACGGTGGCCTCCACCTCAGACACGGGGTAAGGGTAGGTCAGGCTGACAGCCTGTACTCCAAGTGCCTTACCTTTACACTTGGAGTCACCCCTTCGGTGATCCAGAGCCCCGCAATCCCAACAAGTGCTAGGAGTGCGAGGTACGGTACTGGAACCACTGGGAGCCTGCTTTGCAGCAGGTGGACCACTACTCTTATTCCCACCCACAGAGGACTTATCCCCACTAGATTGTTGGTTCTTAGGAGAGGAAGGTTTTGTTTTATTCGACTGTGACTGCTTGGGGGACTCCTCAGCTTTCTGAGAGGCCCCCTTCTCTTTATCCTTGTCCTTCCCACTGGAGTCCTTAGGGGACACCCGGTGGGAGACCCACTTGTCAGCCAACCTAGCCAGCTTAAAGGGGTCCAAAATGTTCTGGTCAGCAACATACTGACGCAGCTCTGGCGAACAGGCTTCAGAAAAATGCTCAAAAAACAACAGGTGGGATAATTCAGCAAAAGTTTTCACCTTGTACCCATCAATCCACCCCATCATGTTCATGTGCGCAGCACTCACCCAGTCAACCCAAGACACATTCTCTCGTTTCTTAAAATCCCTGAACCTTTTAAGATATTGGGTCGGTGTCTTGCCAAACTTGGCAATTAAAGCAGACTTCATACACTCATACTGACCCCTTTCTTCCACACTCAGCTTCAGAATACAGTCATATCCAGTTTGAGGTACTCTACTTAACAAACACTTAGCCCAATCTCTTTTATCAACATCATGAATCGCACAAGCCATTTCAAACGCTTCAATCCATTGGAGGATATCTGAACCCTCCAAAAACACACCAACCAAATCTTTCATAAACTTGGTGGCTGGGGACCTGCCACTCTCAATTGGTCTAGCTGAAGTCTCCACTCGAGCTTTCTCTAACTGGATTCTCTGACATTCAGTGTCCTTATCTTTGAGCGCAAGATCCCTATTCTTGAGTTCCACTTGTTGTGCCAGCTCCTCTTTCTTAAGTTCAGCATCGATTTCCAACTTGCGATATTCAAAGGCTAACTTCATCCTTAATAACTCAAGTTCCATGGAATTGTTGGGGTTCGGAACAGAGGCAGCAGGAATGGCGGCATTCCCAGAAACAGATTCAGCGACAACCCCAGGGGCAGAGTCCTCACTGGTTGCATCCCCCCCTTCATCAAGAGCTTCACCATCAGTCTGGTAGTCCACCAGGGCAGCTATCAGCTCAGCCCTAGACTTATCCACAAAGTCTAACTCCCTGGCTTCACAAGCACTCTGGAGAGCCTCTAAGCTCATCCGAGTCAATTTACCATTCGCAATGGTCTCCATTGCTTGTAATGCAGTTATTTGGAACACACCTAAACCTTAATTCAATAAAGTGCAGATATTTTGTAAGTGGCACGGTTATACACTGATTCTTAAAACCATAAGCATCCCACCGCTGCCACCAAGCTGTCAGGACGAGGTGGGGGGGTCTGTACTTCCGCTCTCTATATGGCAGAGGAAAGGCACAGAGGACCCCAGCCGAGATTCTCTGATATGGTAACGCTGGTCGAGCAATCAAGGCCTAGCTTCTCAGGAGGTGATGCGGGCTGGTTCTTAAGTACAGTGTATCCCCAAGCCCCCACAAAGGAATGTCCACACACTGTATTACTGAAAACACAGTCTTTATATAATTAATATTCAAAGGTTATGTACACTTATCACAATAACGCACTTTGTGCTCCGGAAAATCAACAATGGTAAATATCTACAATTCTAAAGTGGTACCACTAATATTCGATTAGAGTGCATTCAACAAGGCTGTGAAAATGCCACACGGATCAATAGCAATGAAACCAGCAATAGAGAGAAGAGAGAAAGCAGACGGATGAAACAATAGGCAGACGACTGGTCCTTGCTACGGGACACAGCTCTGAGTGGAGATCCCCCCACCTGGGCAACCTGTAAAATAACGATATATAAAACAAGCCCAGTCCATATATTGTTCAAGAGTCTCGTTCTCTCCCACAATGTTTTACCCCCCCAATGTACCTGGTGGAGTAGAGTTCGTCGGCGAGGCGTCGACCGATCCTTCTGGAGTGACTCCCTTTAAGGCAGGAGCCACGGATCGTCGAGAGGCGTCGCGGACTCGGGGTTCGGTGTCGGGGAATCGGCGGCCCTTCTTGAATGTCGCCCCTTTCAAGCGGGAGACACGGGGCGCCGAACGTCCGACCGTGAACCGGGTAGAACGACGTCGATGAGGCAGCAGGCTTTGATCCGAGCGGTGCTCGTCGACGACAGAGCGTTGGCGTCCTGCAAGGAAGAGGCGTGCGGGGCACCTCGGTGACGATAGTTCTGGACCGCAAAGAGATGAGGAAGAACTGTGGCCCAGCAAGGGCGTCGAGTCGTCGGCGTCTCTGCGGTCTTTGGGTGGCGGGAAACCCACCGGTGGATACTCCTCGGCGCGTCGACGGTCAGGCCTTCTCCCACAGGGGACGGCACGGCGATGCAGACGAGAGCGTCCGTTGATCAAGTTAAAGTTCTTAGGCAAACGGGAGCACGGCGGCTCCGGTCGGCGACGGCGGTCGTCGACAGTGGCGGACAACAGTCCGGGCGCTTCGCTTTGGGATTCCTCAGCAGTCCCCGTATCGGGTCGGCAGCCTGTCGTAGGTCTGTCTACCAGGGAGCGTTGGCAAAGGTCAGCTGTGCACGATGGTCCCTCGTAGCTCGGGAAGAGGGCGCCTTACCAGGTCCTCTCTGGGTCAGTCCTTGGAGACACAGCAGCCTTTAGATCGTGAAGGAGAGCCACGGCAATCCTTCTCCTCCAGCAGGGCCTCAAGGTCAAGCGTCAGTTACTCCAGTTACTCGTCGTAGTGGACTTCAGCTTCTGAACAATTTCCAGTGGTGAGAGGTCCCCAGATATACTATTTGGTCTCTCATCCACACTGCTGGCACACACTCAGCAGCCAATCGTACAGAAGGGCATTCATGCAGTCTGTCAGCCAATCAGGCACGCAGGGCATTCAGGCCACTCTTCTCCCGCTCAGACACTCACAACAAGGAATGTGGATTGAGACAAGTACTCAGCCATTCAACTCTACATACTGCATTCAGTCCAGTTTCGGGCAGGGCTGTCTCAGTCTTTGTCTCTCATGGCAGAAACCAGACAGCCACAACACGGAGTGCATATTGGTCACACTCCCCATTCACCCAGGTCCCACCCACAGGCGGTACCCACAACATACAGTCAGCGGGAAGGCTCCAGTAAGTCTAGCTGGGCCTTCACAACAACACCATATACGGAACTTCCACCCAACAGCCAGTCAGGGGGAAGGGACAGAGTCAGGGCTTCCCAGGACTTTGGGAAAACAAGGTATCAGGCGATAGAAAGCAAGAGGCCACCGGGGCCATCTTGTTTCCTATCAGGAATCAACTGATTCCAATGGCAGGGCCGGGGTACCCTAAAATGGCGGATACCCAGCGCACCTGTCAAATTCAGCATGTAGCTGCCACCAGCCCATACCCAGCTCTGTGGGCCACCCACGGGTGCCCAAAAACATACACTAGGGGCACAGGGTTGCACCCCTACCCATGGGTGCCATAAGGGTATCCCATGGGTCTGTTCACCAAACCAAAAGAGAGAGCTGCACCGCCAGGAGTCCCGCATGGACGTCTGCGCGGAAAACACGACAGAACACACGATAAGAACAGAAAAAGGACAAGGATACGGAGGCCCTGTCCCTCCGATGCATTTCCAGCATCACAGGGTACGCCTCATGACTCTCCACTTATCTACCCAACACATAAGCAAACCCGCAGGGGAAACAAACTGAAAAGGGTAGAAGGAGGTAAGGTTGGAGAAGTATCTGTGCAATGTGGCGATACTTCAAACTGACATGACAATTATACGAGATGTTTCAGGTATGTCCGCTTGCATTATGCGCGCACAACACACATTAGAATACATTAGAACATTTAATCTGATGGGCATGGTTACACTGATTTTGGAGCTAGTTGACTAATATACACATCAGCCCCTACCAACATGGCGGCGCACACAGACAAATCTCCATGTTGCGCGTGGCAGTCACCATAGCAACTACAAGCCTCACTCTCAAATCAACATTCAGCATTTCTTTATTCAAGCGGAAGACGGCGGCTCACTACGAGTCAGCGCCAGACGGCTTTTGACACAGCGCTTAAGGTATGTCACATGAGTACGGGTCTGCTATGGACACGGCAGTGCACAGAGCACCGGCAGAAGTTTAATGGCTTTAAACAGATTAAACTGAATACTTACAGAATAGCGGCAGTGCTATATACTGAAAGGACATTATTTCGTTATGTTTAAATAGGTGCACGAGTGTACTTGTACAAACGCGATAAGGATACACATTGCGATACATACAGAACGTACTTGGTAAGGTCAGAAGCATGAATATGAGTTAATTTCGCATAATTGAGACGTTAAAGGTAGCGTTGGTACCCACAATTAAGGCACAATAAAATAGTTGTCAGATTAACACCCTGGCAACATGCATGGTCACACAGAAGGTGCATAGTTATATTAGCAGACACATGTATTTTAATGCATTCATTTAAAAGGATTAAACATAGTAGTATTGGATAAACATATGTTAATATGATGGCAATTTGCACGGTCAATGAAGATTGTTTATGTATTTCTCTTTTTTCTTTTATATGTTGTTTTTTTTACGGGGGTACCCTGTTGATTTGACTGCATTTTTCTTTGCTTAAATATGGCATTTTTCAACTTGGTTATGTTTCTGAACTGGAATGATGTTATATTCCTTATAATTCTACACCACTGAATACTGTTGTTTACTTTGTGGCTATTTACATTGATTAGGAAAGGCCCTGATGAAGGACTACATAGTCCGAAATGCATTGGCCACTTTATGATGTTGACTTATAAACAACGTCAGCACGCTATACTTTGAAAGTTTTCGAGAATAAAATACATCACTTAAAAATTAAACATTTGTTCAACTTGGATCATTGGAAAATTGAAACATTTGTAAAATCCCCATGGGATAAAAGGGTGTGCGGCCTACACCGCAGACAAGATTGTCGAGGTCATTTCTTCAGATACTTCAAATCAACCCATGAACTCAACAATTGCCACCATGTTTAACCAGAGACAACAGAATAAAAAAGCAAAGAGAAAAGCAATGAGAAAAAGAAAACAACAACAATCTAATGTTGGCACACTCACCAGATGCCTATTGAAGGACAATGAGCATAGCCCCCATGCTCCGGAGGTGCTGAGTCCCCTTCTGACTGACTCTATGGTGGGACCAGAAACCAATAATCGAGTAGAGTGTGCTGCATCCTTTGTGACACCTGTATTGTAGATTGGTCGTGTGGTCCAAGGACACAAGGGGCTGAGTCAGGTCAACTGCCCCATTCCGGGCACAGCTCCAAAACTAGATGCCCGCATTTCATCCATTTTATCCATAAAGAATAACTCAGGGGCCCGTCTGAAAGGACATATTAATCGATCTGAGTTTCTGAAAATATTTGCAAAGATTCCTTCTCTCTGTATTCTGAACTCTTGTGATTTCGACTTCATTGAGCCTGTAAAGTTGGGTGTGTGGGGCATGTCTCAAGTGCATTATTCATTACCTATGACAGCCTCTTTAATTAGAGCACAATTTGAATCACTCGAGTATCTGGGGTATGAATTGGACAAGATCTGTTCACCTTTGGAAAAAATGTCTTGTTGTGACCAGTGTAAGAAATCCTTATGATTTTCCCCGGGTACCTCTAAAATCGAGCATCACTGTAAATAGCTATGACAACAAGAAAGGGTTGCTGTGGCTGAAAGTGTGTAGCCTGGTATTGAGGGAACTCAGAAGTGAGGTTTTAAGTTAGCCTCTTGGAACACAAGGGGCCACTCTCATTTTCTTCAGAAGGGGCCCTCTATGGATTATTTGCTGGATTTCCCGGTGTTTATGTTGTAGTAAACCTGGTTAAAGGGAGATTTCTATATCAATGGATACATAATATATCAGTCCCTGGAGAAAAAGGATGCCAAGCGTAGCCCTTTCGGGGCCTGATAATAGGGACAAACCAGGAGTTTAAATCCACTAGGTTATCTGCCATTGTCCAGGGCGACCATCTACTTGCATTAGAGTTACTGTTTGAGGGGGAATCTAAGGTCCAAGGTATGCTTGTGATTACTGTGTATGACGCACCTGACGGCCGGGAAACCAGTGACATATTTGATGTTATTGTTTTAAATATAACCAAATGGGCTGGGGATCGGGAAGAAGAGCTTATTCTGCTGGGAGGTGGCCTAAATGCTAGGTGTGGCGAATGTACTATCTCAGAGACATACCAGACACTATCTTCAGATAGTAAAATGATCCTAAAAACAGCTAATATTAAGGGTAAAAGATGGTGCTGTTTTTCGAAGGAATGGGATTTGGTAACCTTTAATGGGCGGTTTAATGGGCAGAGGTGTGGTGATATTCCTGAGACGCCCACCAGGCATTCTGGTGAGAAATGTGCTACACTTGATTACTTATGTGGCAATCCCACCTTGATTAGAAAAGTGAATATCCTGACTATATGCCAGAGACCCTGTAGTGATCATGCCCCTCTTAGTCGTAGATGGGAAATTGAGGCATATGATTGGGGCCTAAGAGGTCCTGGTTGTTCAATACCTACTCAAGCCAGAAACTACCTATCCTGGTTAGAAAGCAACAAACAGGGACTGTTGCAAGTTGAATTTCAATGTAAACAATGTTGACTCAGTTCTGCTTCAACACACATGTGATGATATGGAATCTTGGTTGACCGTTTTTGCCCATAAAATTGGTATGTTTAAGAGAAAAACCCTGTCTGTTTCAGACAAAAAAGACATGCTAACACATATGATATTGAAATACAAAAATGCCAAATGAATGCTGCGTAAAGAATTGTGTAAATTAAAAACTGATGCTGTTTCTGATTACGTGATGCATAAAGAGTCTCGCAAACTAAAAAATCGGTATCGAAATTGGTTCAAACATAAAAGATCTATGGGTTTAACTGTAAACTGCCAAAGCATGTTGAGGGTTTTGAAAGGTAGGCATCCCAGTACCTATGGCACGAACTCAATTTTGCCAGGGCACCTGATGACTTGTCAATGCTAAATTCTATCTGAGAAGAGTCTTGGACTTCCTTTATTGAAGAGAAAATATTTATAAAGTCTGTGCATGAAAGGGTTAGTGGGGCGAATGTTCATGTTTGGCCTATACACGTTTTAAGAAATTCTAGGGCGCCAGGTCGTAATGGTTTGTCTGACGTGGTTTTGAAGGGGGGTTGTGCCCTTTGGCTCCTGTCCTATGTACCCTGTTCGAGAATGTATGTGGGGCCCGAAAGATACTGGTATTTAAAACAGTGGACCGCCTGCTTCTGGAAAATTATCGATTGTTGTCCCTTCTCGATATCGTAATGCTTTTTTCTACTTATGTTCCCAAAATCTTGCAGGGTTGGGTTGATATTAATAATATCATGCACCCATTTCAAACTGGCTTTCGCTAGGGATCCAGCACGATCCACAATATTCGATTGCTGGATACTGTCATAACAAGAGCAAAATGTAGCAACAGTCCATCAATATACTTTACTTTTGTTGACTTTCGGTCGGTGTTTAACCAAGTGAATCATGAGCTGATGTGGAAAAAGCTGTTTTTTTTGTTGTGCCCAGAATGATTATTGCAGATCATAGTGGCATTACATTCAGACAACATGGCTCTGAATCGCCAGTGAAATTACGGGTTACTGTCAAGACGCATGTGCATAAGAGGGGAGTAAAGCAGAGGTGAATGCTGGCAGCCCTGCTTTTTAACCTCTATTTTGCAGATTTGCCATATCAAATGCCTCAGTTGGCTAAATGCCCCCCACCCCAAATTTGGTCTTAGAGATGTCAGAGATGTGAGGGGAAAGGGAGAGTGTGGAGTCGAAGATGACACCAAGGCTCTTAACCTCACAGGTGGGAGCAGGAAGAGGGCCAAGGGAGGCCGGCCAGAAAGTGACAGGAAAGGAGGGTGCAGATGTGCTGATGAGGAGAATCTCAGTCTTACTGGCATTAAGGCAGAGATCATTGGCGGCACACCATTCCTGGATAGCAGACAGATAGTCAGAGATGAGAAATAGGGGTGATGCACTCATAAATAAATGTATCCATTGGATAAAACACGTTAAATTGTACCTTTCACTAATTTGAGGCCATGTTCTAAAGATGTCCTTCTTGTATCAGCTATATCCATTGATCTGAAAGTAAACCGCATCTTAAGTTGTTCACATTTTCATTTAATGTTACTAAGTCAGCTAAGACCATTGCAATTAATACTGCACACATTTTACCCACGGCACCATCGGATCAAAACTGGATTATTGTAATGCTCTTTCAGTAGGAACTAATCAGGGTAAACTTCTCTGCCTTCGTGTCCTACAGAATGCAGCTGCTAGAAAACACATTGGCAAGAACACATATGTCCTGTGCTCAGGAAGCGTCATTGTGTTCCTATAAGATGTTCTGTGGATTCCATTATAGATATCGCTAAGGTGCACCCACTGATTCAGTATGCCCTGCCATAAAATCCCATGCCGCAATTCTATAATATCATAGCTTTATAGAACTCAGGAAGGTGAAACACCTCCCCTTCCTTTTGAACATGTGCTAGATCCTCACGTCTCACATCATCCTCTATCTATAAGCATGATTGAAACATTTCAGCAGTGAAAAAAACAGGTATTGTTTAGTAAGGAATGTGAACATGCAGTAAATAATGGCCAGATATTTTGTAAAATGTGCGTCACAAATCTCATTCTAATGTATTAGGGGTCCTTGATGAGCACTCCAAATGATATTTCAAAAGTAATCTACAAAGGAGCGTACACCAAGCAAGAAGTAACACTCTTTATTACAGCTGGGCAGGACCAAATCAAACAGCACAGTGGAACAGAACTGGTTGTTGAGAGCCGACAAAGCCACTGACATCTGCCCAATCTTTTATACCACAAAAACAACATTAGCATAGCGGGAAACAGTTGCAATAGTGATTTTGAGCTGATGAGTGTCGCACAAGCAAATTGGCGGGCTAATCAATCTCTTAAAGCAAAACATATGTTAGTTAAAAATGATTGGAGCAAATAGTCCCACCACCCCAAGTCAATCGCTCGTGGTGTCACATTCCTTCCTGCTCCACCCCAAACGTTAGTTGCTACTTCCCACTACGTAATCGTGCTGACCTCCGGGACTTTAATATCCTGCCATTGGACAGCACACATTGGAAAAACACAAGACACCCTGCGCTTGTGGGAAGGGAGACATTCACATGATATCCAACCAATAAGGTGCCTAGCGGACATCAGCTAGAGCACAAAATACATTTTGCTGCTCAAGGACACCAAAACCCACCCGCTGATTGTCTCCTTCGCGTATTCCCCATCTCCCCACATCCTTCTTCCAGGCCTACGTGCCAAGGGGTGATTTGAAACTGCTGTACCTTCCCATGTATATTTCTGTAAACCTAGTTTCTCCCAGGTCCCAGTGAGCACCCGAGAGCTTGGCTCTTCGTCCTTGTATGTATCAGCATTTCCTGTTCCCAGTGACTATTATTTCCTGGAAACAGTCTGTCTGAGTGAATCCTCCCCCAGCCCTCTATCGTGCAGGTTCCAGGCAATTTTCTAGGTGACCCACTGTACAAAGCCTGCCTGGATCCTTCCCATGTAGTCTCCTCAACTGTCAGTTGTCACCTGATTCGGACAGTGCAGCAACTTCTTATATATTTACGCAATCAGGCTCCCCATGCACCCTTGGTTACCCCTTGAGCTCCTCCACCCCTCTTCAGCCCTCTAGCTCCTCAAGCTGCGTGCGTGCTCGAAGCACTTAGTGTGCAGTCTTCAATGATGCCTTTTCTCCTGTCAAGGGTGCTCCCTCTCTCTCCTGCTATTCCCACAGCTGGTCCTGATCCCCCTGGACAGCACTGTATCAGCACTTTCATTGCATTCCCCCCCCTTTGGTCGCCATTCTTTTTCCCACCATGTGTTTGCTCACTGTTTTGGGCATCCACACCCTTGTTACCCTACTCAGGTTCTCTCCCTCTTCTTCATACCCCTCTAGTGTGTCCCCTGGTGAACATGCTCCTCAAAAGGCATCATAATCTTTATGTTCGCTGGTGGTGCCACAAAGACCACCTCTATGCCATCCTCACCACCATTATTTCTGTGATGCAGCACCTCCCATGTGTTACTCTCTTTCCCCACCTCATTGGCAGACATTATATATCAAAACTTATTCTTCACACAATTACAGTTCACAATAATCCACTGTCCTGCACAGACGATGGCAAGCATCATGGCGAGCATGGGAACAGTTATCTTAAACAAGGTGGACAGCCACTCATGCACCGAGGCAAACAATGAGTTCAGCCAATTGTCTGATGTTATATGTTGTGTCTCTTTAATCGTTTTCTCATGCAACTTGCAAATCTCCTCTACAGCCTCTGCCAGCGTCCCATTGGTGGCATCATTAGCAGGAACTGCCATGCAGCAAATTCTGCCGATCTTGGACCCCTCCTTCCATTGCGGTCATTAAATCCGTAGCAAACCTGTTTTGAAGTGCTATTAAACGTAGTGCCTGAAGTGCAGCCCTTACTGCATTCAATCCTTTCTCAGTCACATTTGTCAGCTGTAGCACCTTGTACCTGTTGATCTGAAGCCACTTGGCATTTGTGGCTGTTTGCACCCCAGGTAGCAACAATGAAGTAAAGAAAACAGATGCCTTACTAAATAACTTGAAATGTTGCGGGATGGCATCCAAACTTTGCGAGGATTCCTTTGACATATAATTGTTGATTCTTTTACTCCTGGTCTTTTTGCTTTCCTGTTCTTCCTCTTTCTTCCACTCTTTCACCATTCTGCTTCACTGCAATGTAGAGGGGTCTTTAAATGGCAGTAGGTCAGCTTGAGGTACGACCAAAGCAGGGTTGTGGGGTATGACAAGTGTGTACACTCCTCCCCAATAAGGAGGCAACTGGGGGTATGCCTTAAGCCCCCAGGCCCACCACCAGTCCATCATCTCAGCTGTCACACTCTGCAGCGTTGAGGTGCCCATCATCTCCCCGGCAGACATTGTTCACCCCATTACGATCATCCCTGTTGCACTGAAACACAAAGAAGGGTGTGTAAGAGGCTTTATATGAACTGGTTGATGTCATTCATCTATCCAGGTCAGCATTGTGGAACACTGAGCCCCATATTCTCATCAGGGGTCTAGTGTGGCACCATGGTATATTGTGTTCTGTTGAGTGTTTACAATATAACCTCTGGTGATTTACAAACAGCATGTCTTCCCTTTGTTCATCCTCCATAACATATTATAGTATAATATGCATTGTGGCTTCTTTTTTGGGCATGCTTTCTAACTTTATATAATTGTCAGCGTAGACCTCCTCCCCTTCGTCTACCCAATGAACCTCCACCGTCTGCCCCTGGAACAACCACAGGTCCTACATAAAGATAGGTGCCTCAGGCATCCTGTCTCCCCTTCATTTAGTTCTTAGGGTAAAAATTGTCTTGGTGTCCCTGTAGCGTGTGGGATTAGCGAGCACACATAGCAACTGCCATTAGCCCTCTCTCACCCAACACGTTTCATCTCATCATACCAGGTGTTTCTGGATGATGTGTCTCGCTCCCCCTCTATTGCATCATAAAACGTTTCCGCATTCAATATACTTATTTTGGAATGTGTGCCTTTTTCATTCTCTTTATAACTACACCACTATACTCTTTGTGCGATAAAAGCCAGAAAAAAGAGAGAAACAACAAAATAACACATAGCAATCCTATGCCTATTAATAACACATTATTTTCCTCTTCTCCCATTCCTTGCAATGTTCATTTGTACTGTACTCTCCTCCTGCACAGGCCTTCTGTAAAGTCTTACAGCAGAACAAAATGTTAATGATAATTGAGAAATACTTCCCATCATGTTTTCCCCCTCTCTTCTACTCTGGAGGGGGCTCCACTGTTGTCTTTGCAGATGTCAGCTAGATGGATCCATGCTCCTCTCACTTTTATATTTGCTGCTGTAGGAGTTGCATATGCTACGGTGTGGGGTTCTGTGAACCTGAGATCTTGCGACTTCCACACAAAATTGCAGACAAATGTCTTGTCACCTCGATAGATGGGTGTTGCTTGTAGAAAGGTGTCTCTGTCTTGTGTACTTGTGGATGTGTTGTAGCTTGTTTGCTTAATTGTTGAACGTTGGACTTGGCAAGACACGTATTTTAGTGCTTTTGTCAGTTCAGTCAGATACACTTACGTTACTTGCCCCAGAACCTACGCTGCTGTATGAGCATCGGAAATTGTACGTGCAGGAGGGACAGATGCATGCATTTCCCTGCCAGTAACAATTTTGTGCAGAGTCAAATGGTGATCCGCGCCAGGAGAATTGTGTAAAGCAAAAGTGCTAAACGGAGGCAATACGGCCAGTTTTTGCACAAAGTTGTGGTTAGCTTTGCTAAGCATTCTTAAAGCAAGCCATTTAGACGTTTGACGACGCTGTTCACTTGTGGCTGGTACACAGTGCAAAGTTGGTGCTTTATTCCCAGTAAATTTGGTATTTCCTTGAATAGTTCATTTGCAAAAATGTTCCCATTATCCGAAATTATTTCATCACATATTACCCATCTTGGAAACACCTCCCTACTCAACGATTTTGCACCCGACTTAGCATCATTATGAGCACAGGGTCCAAGCCAACATGAAAAGGACAGACAACCACAAGCATATACCTTTAAGAGGCACATCTTTCTTGCATATCGACATAGTCAATACACAAGTGCCGGAAGGGCCCTTCCAGCTGCGGTGGCATTCCATGCAGTGTTTTCAATGTATGACCAGATAGAAATTGTTGGCACACCACGCAACTCCCCATAAATTCTGCAACAAGTTTATGGAGTTTGGGGACATACCACCCTTCATTTATTTCTGCTTCCACATGCTCTTTAGCGACATGGCTGGGTAAATGTAATTGGTCTAGTGCCATAGCTAACAGTCTTCTGGGCATTACTGGTTTCCCCATGCTGTTTTGCCTCCAAACTAAAACGACAAGTATCCATAAAGCTTTTTCCTCCTTGGGGGCTTCCCATTGCAAATCAATTATCTGTACAATCAGCAGTGAGATGAAGGGCTCTGCTCTCTCTGACCCTTTATTTCCTGTTTACCCAATGACAATCATTGGCACTCTCCTTTCTGTGCCGGGGTATAACTGTGTTGTCCCTTCAGGTAAATAGGCCACTTCTTTTTCTGCTCAGTTGGCCATATCGTTCCCCTGAGAAATTAAGTAGTGCCCCGTGTGGGTGGCGCACTTAATTATAACTACTTTTACTGGCAACTTCAATGCTTCTATTAATTAATTTAGTAATTCAGCACGCTGTAGTGGAGACCGTTGCTCCTCATGAATCCCCTCCTTCCCCATCGTCCTAATGCAGAATGTATAGTGCAGGTGGCATAGGCAGGGTCCAAAAATATGTTCCCTACATGCCCCGCTGCCATATGCAGCACGCTTATCATGGCACTCTTTCTGCCACTTGTGCTGAATAATGCAATGGTAACCTCTGCTGGGATGCTACCACAAATCTCCCATCCCTGTAGTACACAACTGCAGCTCCAGTATGTTTTCTTCTGGTATTCGGGTCTATGCTCGATGACTCATCAATGAATTCCATATACACTCCCTCTATCTCCTCTTCCTTCACCTGTATGTTCCCGTTCATGCCGTCAATGTATGCTGTGCAGTCTCTGCTGCTTCTGCTATGAATAACAGGGCACCTCACTACCTCTATTGCTGGATTTGTTAGCATAATCCTATAGCCCAAAGCCTTTGTGTGGTGATTGTGCTCTTTGACTTCTCTAGAATGGCAAAAAAGTGAGTGATCCACGTATAGAACGACAGGGCAGTCACTGGTCTTTGCAGAACAGAACATATGTCTGCAGGAAGAGTACAGAAGCAGATTCTATTCAGGACACTGCATTCTGCATGCATGTCTTTATGGAAAAAGCCTGGCATGTCTAACCAAAAGGATTAGGTGGTTGCTGGTTAAGCGAGCACTACGAACCAACAACAAAGGTTTGTTGCAGACTCCTGTTGCCAAGCTCTCCCATGTACAAAATAGATGCTTCTCAGTGGCTGCACCCGGCTATGGAATGCCCTTCCCCCGGAACTCAGACTGTGTGGGGCAGTTTCAATCTTTAAGAGTAGGCTGAAGACCCTTCTGTTTGAATAAACTCACTATATTGCCTCACTGCTACCCCCTTCAGACTCTCTCGCTTGATTGATATGTTCTGTTATTTGTTTTGCTTAGTGTTGCTTGGCTTGTCCCCGCACTTCTATGCCCATGGGCGTCATTCCAGCGTGTTACAAATAAAATAAATAAATAAATAAATAAACTGGGTAACCCATAGTAATTGTTTCTGCCTTTTCTATTGTAAATGCAGCAGCCGCAAGCGCTTACTCCCAGGGAAAGTGTCCCTGCATCACTGGGTCCAAGAGAACATTGTAATAGGTCAGAGGCGTGTGCCCCTGTGGCTTCTTTTGATAGTTCGGGCTTGCCAACACCGGCTCATGGGTCAATGCCTCTTTGAGGTAAATCTTTTGTTATCGGAACCATGACAATAGCCCCAGAGAAGCCATCCATGTGCATAACTCTACTTGACAATGGGAATCCACCCTCCCATATACATGACTTGGTGGCCCCTGTATCTCTCAGGAATTAACATTCTCTTGGTCATATCTTGATTCCTACCTCAGGTTCATCTTTGGGCTCTTCATTTACTGCTAGGACTGGGCACACATGCACTCCCTGTGGGTTTTCCTATTGGGGGCTATGGCAGGTGGGAACGGGAAAGCGTTTCCCGCCAGGACGCTGGGTCCAGTGTAGTGAGGCACTACATTCTGTCCTAGCACCATCGCATTCCCTTGTGGCTGGGTTGCGGCGGATGGCAGCCCTTGGAAAGTTCCTCTGTTCTCCACTTGCCCTGCTACCACTTGTGACAGCCACTGTTGAAGCGGTGGCTGCTCCTGCTGCATCTGTGCTTGTACGGGCACTGTCTGCTAGGGTTAGAACTGCTGCGCATAGGGGCCCTGTTGTTGCCCCACTTGGTATGCATGTGCCTGCGCTTGCTGCCCAAAGGGGGAAGTATGCACGAAGTTCCCCATGTTCCTGCATATAAAACACGGCCCATAGACCTATATCCTCCTCCCCTATATACTCCTCCTCTTCCCCTCTGTGGGTACTCTCTTCTCAGTTGGAGCAGTCCCCCTAGTTGGTACATCCTCCCTTGTGGATAGACCCTCTGCCGCTTTGCCCCCCATTGCAGGGCGTACAACAGCAGCTGTGATAAATATCCCCCAGGCGGGTCAGGAATTAGCACAGCCCCTTCCATTGTATATCTCGCAAGCTTCTTCTGAACCAGCTTATTCTCTGCTTTAGAAGCATTTTCTGCCTGTCTTTCGCTCTCCTGCTTTCTTATAATAATGTACTTTGGTTGCCTGTATCTCTGGCCACCCCGTTGTCTCTAGCCCTACTATTTTTTCTAAGGACACCTGGTCAATCATTTTGCAAAATGTGGTAGAATAACAGTATGTATTCATCCCACGGTTTCTGCATTTCCTGCATTCTGGATCCAGAGCTCCTGAACTTGTTTTATATACTCCGCTGGATCTTCATCTTCCTTCATCTTACAGGTCATAACAGCCGCTAAATTTGAGTGGTGTGGGTACATGCTCCTCAGCATCTTCCACACATGTGTCCAACATTTATTAAATGGGGCTCCATCGTGTGCGTTTGTGGTGAGTTTCACCCCATTGTATCCTGCCTGCTTCCATATCCATATCCTGCTTCCTTGTTCTCCTACCATAGCAGCAAATAAAATCTTAATATCCCATAATGCTAACATCACTCCTGCAGTCTCTTTTTTGATTGTGGATATCCATTTGCTAGCCCCTGCCATGAGGGAGGACAAACTACAAATAAGGTTGTCTCTGTCCATTGTTTGCCACGGTACATAGTGTATGTCCCCTCTCCCTTTCTGTAGTAATGTCATCTGTGTCTCCCATGGCTCTGTCTCTAGTTGTCATCTGCCCCTCATGTCTGTGCTTTCTCCTTCTGATTTCAAAGGATACTGGACCAGTCCCTTCTTGGTACCTCACGTTCTCTTTAACTTCTCTGTTTATGCCCTTTTGTTCTCTCTTTCTCTGGTGTCCATTGTTCGTCCTCCCAGTTGCTCTCTACCTCCTCCTCTTCTTCCTATTCTGACATGGCACTGTCCTCGTCGCCTATGTCCGTCTCCTCCTCCCCGTTCTGTTTTCCATTTTACATTTTTTCTCCCTGACGTCCACCCCTTTTCATCCCCTGCATCTTCCTTCTCCCGTGTCTTCCTTCTGAACTTCTTTTTGTTAACTCTTGCAGCCTTGTGGACAGCGTATCCACCTGTTGCTGTGTGCTCTTTTGTATATTCCCTAGATACTTCTTCTCCCTCCTGTCATGTATCGTCCTCCATTGCGTATCCCTGCTCTTATTTTTCTTTTGTCCCCCCCCTCCTCTCTTTCTGGGGAAACCCACTGCTGGTTTGTATAACCTGTTGCAGGTCTTAACGCTGGGTATTTTCCATACGGTGGGGGCGGAGCACTGAGTCTGCCCATCTCTTCCCCTTTTTTATCCTCCGTCTTTCTTTGCTTGTCCTTTTTTTCTGTGTATAACTTCCAGAGGCTCAAAATACTCTGCCTACTCTTTAACTTGGAGCCCTTACACTTGGTGAGTAAGTACAAGCACATATGTTCTATTATTTTATTATTGAAAGTTCCCTCCCCTAGCCAGTTATAAAAACATTGTCCTGCAGTCTCCTGAACCCATTGAAAATGATATTTTTATTATTTTATCGCGGTATCGGGTTAATGAATTTTTCACACATGCGATCAAGGGGGCTATTCCAAAATGCCATTATTCACACTGTTTCCTCTCCCTATATTCTATCCCAATAGTCTCCTATATCCTTTTTTCACCTTTTTCCCCCTATACTCCCCCTTTTTCCCTTTCTCTCTTACACCCACACCGTTTTCAACCCTACACGCACACACACTTACCCCTCTTCCCCTTCTACAGCATGCATGATCTCTCGTTCTCACCTTCTCCACAGGCTCACCCACTCATGCTGTCTTAGTACAGCACCAGCCCTCTCCATGGGCTCACCTTTACCTATGGTAGTATAGGCGGAAGTCTACTTGCGCCCCTCCTATGCATCAACATCTGCCCCTAAAAATGCCAAGCGCCATATCATGTACTAGGTACCCTTCAACGTTGACCCTTCCACCTGGGTTCATTTTACAAGACAAACAAATTATGTTTATGAACAAATTATCTTCCCCTACTCCTTGACCACAAAACAACATTTCAACATATACATAAAACAAACACCCTTTACTCTCCCAATAATACAACTATACAATTGCCTAAACTACAAGCAACTGCCGTCTAACAAGGTCCGCCCCTTACCACGCACCCTCCTTGCTCTACTGCAGGTGTGCCCACTTACGCACTGCTACTCTCTGTGGGGTAGAGTGTACTACCATCTACTACTATGGCCGATCGTCCTTCCACCTTGAGGATGCATCCTAAACATCATTATAAAAGCCCCAGCCCGCCTCGTGGGCATGCAACCACGATACTGCGTGTTCATGCACAGATACACTCACGTGTCCTAGAGATCCTCGAGCCCTCTCAGCCCCGAGCCTGCCTGTGCAGGCTCGCTCCTCCTGAGAGCAAGCGGTGCTCAGGACTAGGCAGACCTCTGCGAACTTGGCAGCTGCAGGACCTCATCATTGGTGCACTGTTCTGCGGTCCCTGAACCTGTGCCCCCCAAGAGGGCGGCCGGAATACCCCCAGTTGTCCAAAGGAGCTGAGGATCTCGCGGGGGCATCCAAAATTAATTAGGGGTCCTGCAAATGATATTTCAAAAGGAATCTACAAAGGAGCGCACACCGGGAAAGAAGTAACACTGTTTATTACAGCTGGGCAGGCACAAATCAAACAGCACAGTAGAACAGAACAGACTGGTTGATGAGAGCCGACAAAGCCACCCACCACGTCCCGATCTTTATACCGCAAAAACAACATTTGCATAACGAGAACCAGTTATAATAGTGATTATGAGCTGTCGAGTGTCCCACAAAGCTAATTGGCGGTGATAATCAATCCCCTATTGCAAAACATAGGTTAGTTAAAAATGGTTGGAGCAAACAGTCCCATAGCCCCAAGTCAATCACCTCCCTCATGGTGCCACATTCCTTCCTGCTCTACCCCAAACATTAGAGTTGCTACTTTACACTATGTACACTAGAAGTAACACTGTTTATTACAGCTGGGCAGGCACAAATCAAACAGCACAGTAGAACAGAACTGACTGGTTGATGAGAGCCGACAAAGCCACCCACCACGTCCCGATCTTTTATACCGCAAAAACAACATTTGCATAACGAGAACCAGTTGTAATAGTGATTATGAGCTGTCGAGTGTCCCACAAAGCTAATTGGCGGTGATAATCAATCCCCTATTGCAAAACATAGGTTAGTTAAAAATGGTTGGAGCAAACAGTCCCATAGCCCCAAGTCAATCACCTCCCTCATGGTGCCACATTCCTTCCTGCTCTACCCCAAACATTAGTTGCTACTTTACACTATGTAATCGTGCTGACCTCTGGGACTTTAATATCCTGCCATTGGTCAGCACACATTGGAAAAACACGAAACACCCTGTGCTTGTAGGAAGGGAGATATTCACATGGCATCCGACCAATAAGGTGCCTAGCAGGCATCAGCTAGAGCATGAGATACTTATTGCTGCTCAGGGACACCAAACCTCATCTGCTGATTGGCTTCTTCACGTATCCTGCCTCATCCCACAACCTTCTTCCAGGCCTGCATGCCACGGGGCAATTTGAAACTGCTGAGCATACTTTTTGACTGTATCATCCCAGGCATATTTCTGTAAACCTAGTTTCTCCCCGGTCCCAGCGAGCGCCCAAGATCTTGGCTCACCATCCCTGAATGTAACAGCCAGTCCTGTTACCAGCGACTATTGACTTCTAGGAACAGTCTGTCCGAGTGAATCTTCCCCCATCTCACTATCATGCAGTTTCCGTGCAATTTTCTAGGTGACCCACTGTACAAAGCCTGTTTGGATCCTCCCAATGTAGTCTGCTCACCTGTCGGTGTTTACCTGATTCGGACGGTGTGGCAACACCTCCCTATCCCTAGCATTACCCACCTGCTACCCAAGCCTAAGAGCTGACCGAGATGGCAACCTAGGGGTAGGTGTTGCCATCATATCCAAATCATCCCTCCCCATCAGAGCCTCCCCACTCTCACCACTACCTCGCTATGAACTCCTACTAGGCAAAATTGAATCCAACCCCCAATCCACTATACACATACTACTCCTATACCCAACAACCCCAGTGGCCCTGACACCGACATCCACCTTCTCATTGCCCTTCTACTAAAGCCTAAAACAAAACTCCTACTCCTAGGAGATTTCGACATGGGTTACAAAGACCCCTCCGACTCGAAGGCTACAGCCCTCACCACAGCTCTTGAAGAAATTAACTTCTCCCAATTGGTGTCTTCCCCTACTCACGACAAAAGCTGAATCCTCATCTGGATCTACCCGCCAACCTATCTGTGCAAGTGGCCTCCACGGACTATCCAATGATCTGCTTTGCCATGTTGCCCACCTCTACCCCCAAGCCCATAGCAGGTACCCCTCCACCCATCACTGCTAGACACACCCTGAAACTGACCAAAGAACTACTGGAACCCACCATTGTTGCCACCCTTAAAGCACGACCACACACCACCGACCCTGAAGCCATCCTCGGTGCCTACAATGCAGCACTCCTCAGCACCCTAGACTGGCATGCCCCACTCAAGACCACATCTTGGAAAAAAATCAACCACCACAACTGGTTCACAGAAGAATTAATAGCGCTCTGCAAACTCAAATGTGCCCAAGAACACCTCTGGTGCAAAGATCCGACCCCCACCAATAAGGAATCCTTCAATACCATCGCCCACACAAATAAAATAGCTATCCTGAGCATAAAAGCCAGCATCTACAATGTCAGAGTTAACTAAGCTAGCTCCAACACAAGAAATCCTCAAGGAGCTTGAAACTCCAGCCCCACCAAACAATAGTTTCTCTAAAGACAAAGCTTGGGGGACCCCTCATACAATCTGCCCTAGCCAACAAAATCTGCAAGCTCAGGGACAAAACCATACTAAAAAATTCTTCCTTCCTCCCCCTGAACCCAATCCCCCTGCACCAACCACCCCCACCACTCCCCAGACCCCCCTCTTCTACGTTACCCCTGTCTCCCCCACAGATGTAACCACCATCATACGACACCTTAAAGCCACTAACTGCACAGGCGACATATGCCCAGCCCACCCCATTAAGATGTGTGCAGACTCAATTGCACCTACAATTGCCAACTTCATCAATGTCTCCATCATCTCCCACATAGTTCTCAACCCCATCAAAGAAGCCTGGATCACACTATTCCTTCCTTTGACCCCTTCCTCCCTACCAACTAGCGCCCTATTACCACAGTAGCTTACCTTCTGAAATGTCTTGACCGCATTGCCTTCCAACAACTCCAAATGCATCTTGAAACCCACAAACTCCTAGGCTCCCGCCAATCAGGTTTTAGGCCCAGACACATCAGAGAATCAGTCCATCTCGACCTTAAGATCTAGCTGGACCTCATCCGAGATGCAGGGGATATCTCCATCCTCCTTCTACTAGACCTCTCTGTGGCATTTGACCTTGTCGACCACGAGATCCTTTGCCACCACCTCACCTCCACCTTCAACCTCTCCACAGATGCATCCAATTGAATTGAATCCTTCCTATCCGGACGATCCTGCAGGGTATGACCCCATCCCTGTCTCCTACAGTGTCCTTCCTCTCGCCCACTCTGTAAAATATGTACACAAAGCCACTCTTCGACCACCTGGACAGCCTTAAAATCCCATACCCAAAACTTTGCCGACGAGACACAAGTCTTCATCAAACTCACTGGCAACCAGGAATTAGACTCCACCAACATCAACCATATCTACAACATCCTCCAGGCCTGGATGGCTGGACACCATCTCTGCTTGAACAATGACAAACAGAGCTCCTCATAGTCTGCTCCCCACACCTCCTCAAAATCCTCGACCCCACCTTTATCTCCTTAAGCATCGATGGTAACATCACCCCTGTATCACCACACGTCAAAACACTGGGTGTTTACCTCGATGCTGAGCTCAATATGCAAAAACATGTGAAGGCAATCACCTCATCGGCATCCTACTCCACCAAGCTTATCAATTTCTCAAGAAAGTTTCTAATCACTAGCAACTGCCTCACCCTAGCGAGGGACATCATCAGGGGTAAACTGGACTACTGTAATACAATCCTCACAGGAACTGGCAAAAAAACCATAACAAACTTCAATTGATTCAGAGCAACTCCCTGAGAGCAACCTGGGACCTTAAACGTTCAGACCACATCTTGTCTGCCAGACGTGAGGCACACTGGCTACCCATCAAAGCACGGATAGAGTTCAAAATCAAGTCCATCGCGCATCGCTTTCTCCACAACACCGCCCTCCATACCTCACCCACCGTATCTCCAAAAAGTCACACACACACGCAGCCTGCACTCTTCATCCTACACCACGCTTTCAACACCTAGATTTAACAGAAAGAGAGCTGGTGGATCCTGCTTCACTTCTATCGCCCACACTCTCTGGAACACTCTATACCACCCTGTATACAAGATGCACCTTCCTACCCATCTGCCCACAACCATGAGTTGTATCTCTAACATGCATTACCTGTATATTGCCAGAATCCAATTGGCTGTAACATTAATAGTGTTTCTACCACCTATGCTGTAACCTTCTAGTGCCGTGATACCTCCGGGTCGGGGCGCTATCAACAAATGAAATAAATAAATAAATATAGTTACGCAATTAGGCGCACTGCGCGGCCTCGGTTCCCCGCTTGAGCTCCTCCACCCCCCTTCATCCCTCGAGCTCCTCGAGCTCCTCGGGCTGTGTGTGTGTGTTCGAGGCAAGATGCCCTGTCACCTGTAGGCGGGTGCACCCTCCCTCTCCCGCTTTTCCCGTAACTGGTACCTGCGCCCCCCTGGACAGCGCTGTAGCAGCCCTTTCATTGCATTCATCTGATAGGGAGATGTATTTCTTACACGTTTTTATTTGTGTCCTTATATTCTTTTTTAGAGAAAAGATGTGTAGCGGCAGGGGCGTTTCTAGGGGGGGGGGCTCAGGGGGCTATAGCCCCTGATCTTTTGGTTGTAGCCCCGGATAGAATCTCAGGAGCTACAGCCAAAAGACTAGCTAGCCCCCAGTCCCGGCAGTTCTGACATCAGCTTAGCCCGGGTCTTTTCCAGACCTAGCAACTCCCCTGTGTAGCGGAATGACGCTTAACTTACTGTTACACACACCATTTATGTGTTAATGCCTTTCAAAGTAAAGAAAAGCGTCCGGATGCCAGTTGGGTTCCTTGTTGTCATAAGGCACACTACACTTGACACTTGGATGCCATCTTCCTGTACTATGTGAAAAGGGCGGGGCGGGTCGCTGTGCGCTCGTGCGGGTATTGGGTGTCACCTGCAGCACTGGCAGTTCGCGGACGTTAATTGACACAGTGTATCGGGTTTGCTTAATAATCTCCAGCGTGGATCTGCTTGAGCACACCTGCATGACCGCGGTCAGAGATCAGCCATGACAGGCCTGGCCTAGGAGGGACCATGCAGGCGGCTCAGCGCCGGGCCGAGGAGGGCGCGCCGGCTTCAGACCCGCACAGCCAGCGGCGCTAAGCACCGGCCGCAGGGGGCTCCGTCTGCAGGGCGCGGCGCTGCCAGTGTGCCCGACATTTCGGAGGATGCCCGCAGCTTTCAAGGCCACTCTGGATGCCGTTCTCGCAGAGTCGGAGACCCCGGAGAAGGGGCAGCCGGAATGGGAGAAAAACAGCCGGGAGTTTCATATGCCAGCCTGCTTCAGCAAGATGCCCCAGGAGGCGCTGAAGAACTTTCCCCACACCAAGCGAGTTGGCAACTATTTGGTGGGCAAAATGATCAACAAGGGCTCGTTTGCCAAGGTCATGGAGGGACTGCACATCCCCACGGGGCAGAAGGTAATATATGTCCAATGTTGTATGGTTCACGCCAACGCCAGCAGTTTCATCCTGTAATTAAGAGTCAGTGTTCATCTCGTGTAATAGAGAGCGTAGATAGCGGCCCATCACTGCGCCTTCCGGCCATATACGGTGGCTGCACAACGCTACTGCGGTACATGTACCGCACAGCCCATTCTACAGTCACCATCCGATGAAGAAGTCTCAGGCACTTCGAAAGCTAACGCACTTTAAAACGTTAGCCTCTTTCTCTGAGAAAGGTATCATTTGAAAACGGAACTAGCAGGACCTGAAACCTTTCCTTGCACGCTTTGTTCGTGTAACCATTTGCGATTTCTTACAAGAGGCCCCGGGAACCAGAAACTACAGGCCGGGTGGCTCAACCGGGAAAACCTAGCCTGAGTACTGAAGGCACAGCCACACAGGTCCTCGTTACAAGTGTGGCAGAAATGGTAAACACGGGCTGAATTTTCTAAATGCCGCCTGTACTTACCACCCGTCAGATGTTCACTTAGCAACAATACCGCATGCAGGAAATGCCACTGGCGCATGGTGGTAATGATAGAAACAGGTGATATGTCCTCATGGGCCTGCCACTAACACCCCATGGCGTAAGCAGAGCCGGGTGAAATAACTCGCATCGTCCACTCTTATTTCTAGTGGTGGTAGACATGTGTACAGTTCCCCGGAAGTTATAGAAGCGTGTTATCAGACGGAGACGAGACCCTCAAGGCCCTTCACCATAGAGCAATGTATTCCGGGTGGGGGCACCCAGAGGTCTCTGAGGCTGCAGCCCCCACCCCTGTCCCATAAAATACAGAAGTGCTCTGATCCGCACAATATCATTTTCTAACCTTGAAATGAGGGTGGAAATGGATGCACACACGTTGAACACAATGCACACCTAATGCAGGCTCATTTACAGAAATACTTCATGTGGTGTTCCTGGAAATCCATTACTGCTAAGCCAACAGATGTCCCCATAATCAGGCAGGGTCCCAAGAGTTATCCTGTGGAGCAATGCTAATGGCTGCATGAAAAGATGCCAAACTCATAATGAGAGCCATGGATGCACTTGGACTGCCCACACCAAAACACACTTTAATGCAAATACTGCTGACGTCATGATTTTGCAAAATGGATACATGACATTTTTTTTTTTAGAAAACAATGGTTCTCAGTCCTCTTTTGGTTTTCAACATACTGACTGATGCTAGCAGGCCACAGCACAATGAGGCAAAGTGCCCAATGTGACGGGACACCCATTCGCCCCGATGGGACGATGAGAGCTGCCCATGAACACCCACTGTCTTGTGAAATGTGAAATGTGGGAGGATCTGTGGCCCATGTGGCAGAGGACGAGGTGTATTTTATTTATTTACTTCATGTATTTGTATTTATAAAGCACACAAAGCAGCCCTGGGGCATCGTGGCGCTGTTACAAGAGTGCTTACTTGGTTACATAGAAAAAGACAGGAGCACCTGTCTGGGGTTCTTTGTTACATTGAACCTGTTGCCAGACAGGTGAGCAGTACAATGTATGTGTAGCCTCACCGTCCACCTAACTATAACCTTCAGAGAAAAGACCGTTAGAAATGGTGATATTCAGGAGTTGTGCCTCCTTGCTTCTATTTAATAGCCAATGCGTGCACTGAAGCAAATGTGTATGGAACTGTGTAAATATTTCTGTGGCTAGCGGATGAAAAAGTGCCAGCCTGTGACCCACTTTCTCACCCGGTGCGAGAGATCCTATCCTTTGAGGGGTGGTGTCAAAGGATCTTCATGAGAATGGCTGCAGTCTCTGACTTCACCGAATTCCGCTCTTGCAGATATTCTAGGCACCAAACCTGGTCTCACTCCCTGGCATTACCCACACAGTTGCCCCCACCCACTGTGGGTGGATGCTGAGGGTTTCACTTACGCAGCTAGGTTGCGTGTCTCCAGCTGTGTTCCCAGAATCTGTACCAGGAAACTCCCGACATGGCTGGGGAAGAGGTGCAGCCCATGACTGCTACTCCAAGCAGATATGAAATGATATGATAGGTTATTTATAGCACGCCTAATACCCAGAGGTTTCTAAGTGCGGACCCGGGAATCCCCCATGGTGCGTACCCCTCTGGCAACATGGCAGTGACTGCATGGAGATTGCCCAACCAATATGGTCAAAGGGGATATGGGACCACATTGCATCAAGAATACCGAAATGCACTGGAAGCACACACATGGCAGAAATCAAGCTAATATGCCATGTTCACTTCAAGCACATGTTGTGTAAACCAGCACCTTATTAATAACTGGGAGACATGCGTTAAGAATGGTCTGTGGTGCACAGCAAACGTTTGCAAAGACCTCCTTTGCCGAGTAGCGGGCTGTGTGGCCATTTTCAAGGTTTGCTTATAGCACTACGTGCAAGTAGCTCTTGCTAAATTACAGGTGTCTTATTATGTGCTGGGTATCAATCCACTTAGGTACTTCAGGGGGGTGCCTGAAAGAATGAATGGGGCACTACTGCTTTCCATAATGTGTGCCTTTGGCAGAGGTGGAAAAATACACAAGAAGTGTGACAAAAAATGGCAAATAGGGGCGTTCATGGATGTGCACTGAAAATGTGGCGGAATGTGACCAAGATGGCAGGATGCGCGGTCTCCCGCATCTGAAGCCACACGAGCAGAAGCTCAATGTCATGATCCTTCTCTCCAGTTATGTTACGTTGTTGTGATGTATACATGCCCCGCAGCAATTTTATTAAGATTCTGATGTAATGTATAATATGAATGGGGTACATGTTTCACTCCTAGAGCTTTTTCAATGTAAAAGAATATATATCACGGTCAACAGATGGATGAAAGAATAAAGAAATGATGGGGTGCAACACACATAAACTATTCAAGTACTGGCAAATCAAAAAAAATTCAAACAAAAATGACATAGAATAAACGGACATATTTTAAAAATAAAACCAATTGGGAAAAGAAATATGAAATTAACCACATGGTAAGTAAATATTGTGAGATTGTGAAAGAAATTATTTGTTACAATAACTGCATGTCTTTAGCAAGCTACGCAAGAGGATTGAGACATTTATTGTACATCGGATTGGATGTTGTAGCCGTACCCTGTGCTGACAAAAAGAAGGGATTAGGATATGTCCTTATTTATATGAAAACAACTTTGATGTTTAAAATCATTTAAAAATAAATTAAAGGCAAAATGTGATATTAGGTTTCATAATAATAGCTGATAGAATAAATGAAAGTTTCGGAGGATTTGATTGTTACCTAGAGTTTGAATCTACACCTTACCTAGGAGTAGAACAGAAGAGGAGGAGTTGATCATGCTAAGTGGTACGACTAACCCTGTATGAGGGATTCTTTGAGAAATTCTGAACCAATCTCCTTTGCGTGTATCCTTCCTCTCATTCCTAGCACAACAGCAGACTGTGACACATGGAACTTACCTAAATAGCTCCAAAGAGAGGAACAGAAGCCCCTTCCCCACCGTCCCTCGTGAGCATGTGCGCTCCTCACCTAAAGCCATTATGAGGGTCTCAGTGTTAGAGTGGTGTGTTGGCATGTACAGCATGCTAATAAAAGAAAAAGCAATGCAAAAATAATATAGCATGGTGACCATATTAGAATGGCTAGCGTTAATAGTAATCAGCAACCATCTGATGTAAAAAAAAGTTTAAATCACATACGAAGAGGGTAGTTCAACCAATATAAAGAAAGTGATGATATTAAATTATTATTGTTTAATGTATTATTAATGTGTTGCAGTTTATAAATAAACTTTTCACATGATTACATATTATAAATACATAGACCAATAGCAAGAAAAAGATAAGAAATCGAATTACATATTCATAATTAATATACAAAGAACTTACTAAAAACCATATCAAAATACCTAAAATTCAATACATTCAATAGGATCAGCTCTAAAACATTATCTGATACACTTTCATTAAAATTAACAGTCTACATTTCACTCCCTATACCTCTTGTAACACAAGAGAATAATTCCCAAGCAATGCAATTGTCTCAAATAGAGATAGTCACTAATCTCTCAATCTCTAACCATACATTATACATTGCTATTAAGCATTTCAAATTTGTGGAATTCATATTACACCACCAAAATATCTCCTCCTTTATATGCTCCATATTATGCACAAATTTCCCATAATATGTTTTATAGATATTTAGCATACTTGGGCAGCCAGTTAACACATGTTGCCCTGACTCTACTATCTTTTGTCCTCACATAATCTACAGCATCGCTCCTCATCCGTTAATTTATTTACTACTCCAGTATTTTCTAATACTGGTAAATAATTAATCCTAGTGAGTAAAATAAATCATCGGAGTCTAATGCTCTAGTTTAGATACTGTTGAGGCTTTTTGTATGTATATAAAATGTACTTCACAAAATGATATTTGTTTAGTTGTTCTAAATGGGCATGATTATCTAACCAATCAGCCAAGTCAATGTTCCTTGACAAAGCAGATTTAGCTGCTGGCAACAGCTCCAATTTATAGTGTAGAAATAATTTTCAGTACTGGTTTTTAATAATGATCCCTTAGCTTTCATACACAATTCATGCCATAGAGAGACCAACAATTGGTTACAAGAAGTACTATTAAGCTTCAAGTAGAGTTCTGTCCTTTTCTTGAGCACCATTGATTTTAGGGATAATAACCCCAATTCAAGTCTGATAATGGCCATCGGAATACAGGAGGGGAGGCCCAGAATTTTTTTCCAAAATTTACCCTCCACCACCTGTAGCCACTTAAGGTCAATTTCTTGTAGGGCCTCGAGGCCATAAATCATCATTGGGGTAAAGACCTGCTGAAACAGTAGGCGAGCCGCCCAAATGCTGAATCCCCCATGGGTCACAGTGAAATGATAAACTAATGCCGTGATTTGAGCTGCTCTGCTTATACGAGCTTGAATATAGTACAGGAAATCATTGGTCATCTCGAAATCAATGCCCAAATATCTATAAGAAGGGGTATAGCATATGACAGATTCTAGTACTTCAAGTCTTATGCAAGCAATCTTTTTATTGAAGAACACATCACTTGAGTCTTTTTCCAAATTGATTGCTAGCTCATTCCTTTTACAATGTAACCAGAGTGCTTCCGCAGAATGTTGCAGACCACTAAATGTATGGTACAGAATGACAAGATCGTCAGCGTACGCAAGTACCGGACATCTTTCGACCCCTATACGAGGCACGCAATTATATGCCTCAAGAATAGCTAAGGGAAGGTCATACACAAATAAATTGAATAGCGTAGGTGCAGTAACGCACCCCTGTTTAACCCCTCGATTCTGTACCACTTGTGCTGTCATATTACCTTGTGAATCAAGCTTTAAGGAAACCATATTGTTGTCATGTAGACGTCTTAAGTAGTAAAGAAGACCTTGAGGGCAACCGAGCATTTCTAGTTTAGCCCAAAGTAGTCCTCTGCGTAGTCGGTCACATGCCACTTTAAAGTCTACAAATAAGGCATAAATAGGGGGGTTCCCCTTCTTTCTGGCATTCATACGCAGGCTATCCAAAATAAACAGATTATGCATAGTGGAATATCCCTGCCTGAAACCACTCTGGAAACGATAAAGAAGACTTCTCCGATCCGTCCAACTTTGAAGTTCTTTTAATAGGAAGCTGGCAAAAATGTTGCTAGTACAATCCAGCATGGACAGTAATCTATAATTTGCTGCCTCTAATTTATATCCCTTTTTATATATTGGGATCAATATTGCCTTCCGCCAAGAGTCTGGGATTTTCCCTTCACAGAAGATTTTGTCAAACAGAATCTTCAAAAGCTCCGCCCAGAACCTCGGCTTGTTTTTCAGGGTAACATTAGCCAAACCGTTCAGCCCCAGTGCTCGGGATGATTTTAATTCTTTTATTTTATTTATAAGTTGGTCAACCGTAATTGAAAAAGGAGGGACAGGAGGAATAATCTTCCTTATGATGCTACTTTTATCTCCCATATCGATGTTACGTTCTAACAGAAATCTTTCCCATTTCTCAGTACCAATAGGATTGATCAATGGGGGTTTTCCTATTACCCTGAGCATCCCCCAATATTGCCCATATATTACGAGTGTTCTTAGTGCATAATATATGCACCGTATCCTGCCATTGCCTGAGTTTATTTTAGGTATCTTTTTTGCTTAATCCACATTTTATACTTATTCTTAAGCAATCTACTCAAAGTATGGAAGGACTGTATATTAGGCAAGACTTCTTAGCTTTCCGGATTGCTGTTCTAAGTGTTCTTTTGGCATCCCTGATTTCCAAATCATACCTGTTTACCTTATATTGTTCAGTCCAAGCTAGTCCCATATTCGAAGAAGCATGTTCAATGGAAAACGCAGATATCCAATTTTCAATGTTGTATATTGTCATTTCCTGGAAATGGCTATCTCTGGATGACGCGTCTCCGATATATCCAGAGCAGCTTTAGCTATATTTTTCTCAGACCAACTAATACGCGTGGCCGCATGATTTACCCTCAATGTCCCCAAAGATTTACAAGCATGTTTAGTGATATACGGGGCAATTGTCAACGAAAGTAAAGCATGATCACTCCAATTACTATCCAAGACCGCAAAGTCTCTCACAAGAATAGCCAATTCCAGGGTAACAAAAACATAATCAAGAGTACTCTTAAATTTACCATTTTCCCAAGTTTCTTTGCCAGGATTATCACCCAACATTCTTCCATTAATCATTTCCATGTCCCATAGTTTAAAGAAACTCAACCATTGTAGTCCCACCATATCCGTTCTCGTCTGGTGCATATTATGCTCGGCCCTTAAGAGAGGGTTACTTGTAGACAATTTCCCACCCCGCATGTGACAATTAAAGTCCCCCACTATCGCAATAAGTTTATTTCCCTGCTTTAAGGACCATTTTATCATGGTCTCAGGCAGAGATTCTTGAATTGCTTCATTATGGACCGCACCCGGTGGGGAGTAGAGCGTGATTAACAAGATGTTTTCCAAATGATCCACAGACCACACATCAAATTCAACAGCCACAAGAAACTTGTCTAAATTAGTCTCAATCTGCCGAGATTTAACATTATGCTTATTGCCCACAATAAAACCCCCATATGGTTTTCCCCGAGGCCCCTTATTAGCCAGGGATTGATATACTGTATAACCATTTAGCACATCTTGAGTGGTTAACCATGCTTCCTGTTAACAAAAACAAGGGTACTCGGTTACTGTAGACAAAGACCCTCCTACTCGAAACAAATGGTTAAAACCCCTACAATTCCAAGACATAATAGCAAAATTTCAGTCCTTGTTGAGAACCGCTGGTAATGCTTCCGCCAGCCACTTCAAGACATTCTGGATGTCCTCTATCTGAGGAGACTTCTCTTTGGATACCAAAGGCGTCCAAGTCTTGTTCTTGGTCTCAGGGATCTTCTTCCTAGGGCAAGTATGATCTTCTTTTTCAGGAACTGCGTCCAATTGCACGTCCACCTCAACTAAATTGTCTTTATACGATCTCAACAATTGTATGGTAGATTGGATTTTACAATGGATAGCAGAGACATTAGTGTTTACACAAGTCAGAGGTTCAATGAATTCAAAATCCTCAGATATAAGAACTCTCAATTGAGGAACTGAATACAAACTAGTGAGGAGTTCAGATCTCGTGAGCCAGTCAGATTCATTCTTTTGATAGAGGTTCTTGATAATACATATATTCCTCTTCTTCCCCACTTGACCCGTACCTGCCTCCTTTAAAGCAAAATAATAATTCTCTCTCGTGGGGGAGGTCGTACTTCTACTATGGGGAGTAGAAGCGATTTTATCAGGGTCTTCTTCCATAAATGAGTCTGAGAGCGCGATCGAGTTTTCCATAACACTGTGGGATTCGTTGGCCTTCTCTGTGATCAACCAGCTGGTTATGCGCCCTTCTTTTACCAACTTTCGCTTCTTAGCCCGGGACGCTTTGTTCTTCGCTTTTTATGTAACCTTGATAGGTGCAGAAGTTGATGGAGGTAGTGAGGCTTTGACACACGGTTTCTTCCTCATAACTGCCCTTCTAGCCATTCTCCTCTGTTTGCGAGAGAAGAACATCTCGGAATTTGTAGGAGCCTCAATTTCCTGATCCGAGTTCTCCTTATTCTCTGCCTCCACCATACCGGCCGCAATGGAGAGATTATTTTCAGCATCATCTGTCTCATTGCCATTAGCCTCATTTGCCACAGCCATATTGATGGTATTTTCAAGAATACACACACACATTTTTAAATCATTACATTGTGTTTCTGAAACTGACTAAAAGAAATAACATACTCCATATTACTGATGAGGAAACGGAAATATCTCATGAGTTCATACATGTGTTAATCGATTTGATAGTAAATGTAGCTAGCAAAATATGCTAACTGAAAAAAACACTGTTCTAGACAGAAACCAGTAATAGATACAACCTTGAATGTCCCCAAAATTCGATTAATAGTAAGTTAAAACAGTTAAGGACTCTACAATGTCTTAAAGAAAGAAATTCAGCTTGTATTCTAGATTCAAACCAGCACTGATCACCTTCAAATAAAAAATCGTCTTTGCTTCTTTCTGATGTAGTAGAAGTTCTCTGCCCCCATTCCATACTCTGGATTCTTTCAATTCCTAGAAAGTGCAGTTTCTCCTTGTTGGCCCTTTGATGATGCTCTTGCCTCTGTTGGGAGAGTGGTGTGGTGTAGCCGTCTTTGCCAATAATTAACAGGTGTTTGCGGTTTGTCATCCTAAATCCCAGAATGGTACTACCGTGGTGAACCAAAAGAAGGAGCTGGATGAGTTATTGACATGTTTCAAAGGTTTTATTCAAATTAAAATAAAAACTCCTAACTCGCCCTATTTCTAAGAGGGAAGTTCGCTACATATTGAAACTAAAATGAAGGGTGCTTGTCAAAGTACAAAATGAAAGTCTTCGTTCCGAATCCTATCAACCAACTAGCCCTACCACTTTAGATAAACAAACAAAAAGAAGGAGACCAGGACACAGTCTCTGGGTTTTAGACTACTGCCTGGCCCAACATTTCAATCATAGTTCTTTAATTTCTTCCAACAGTTAAATTAGTTTTGGCAGACATCAATGTTAAAACAAAAGATTTTATGTATATTTTCTATGGATACAAGTCTCTTGATATCAAGTACGTGGCTCATGGTCTCCCCGAAGTCCTTTGACTCTCTGGCAGACATGTTCACTCTCACTTCATGTACTTTACATAGGATGCTGGACCGCACAGGTTTCTCAGGTTCTCATAGCCTCACTGGTTCTCCCAGCCTAGATGCAAAGTCTTCGTACTTCAAATAGGGTGCTTGCCCCCTTTGGGGTTCTCAGGGTCCCGTAACCTAGTTGGCTTTCCCAACCTTGATTCAAAGTGTTTGTATCATTTTCATTCCAATCTGATTCACAAGTGTGCTTGCCCATTCGGGGTTCTCAGGCTCCTGGAACCTCATAGGTTTTCAAAGCCTTGGTTCAAAGTGTTTGTATTCAACTTGATTCGATTCACACATGGCGCTTGTCCGGTCAGGTTTCACAGGCTCCAGAAACCTTGTCAGCTTTACCCACTTGTATGTAAAGAGTTTGTATCTCTGTCAATCAGATTCACAAGGGTGCTTGCCCATTTGGATATCGCAAGCTCCTGTAACCATGTAGGTTCTCCCAACCTTGGTTCCCAGTGTTGGTATCTTTCAATGACAGTCGCCCTGTGGGAGCGTTTGCGTCCCTGGTGCTGCATCTCTCTTAAGTTAATGTCCATTGGACATGGAATTCGAGGATTCATGCTCTTTCCAGCAATCTGGTCTCAGTATCGATTTCTAGGCACCGGGCCTACAATGGCTTTCTTGTGGTGACGCCACCAGAGGAAATGGATGCTTCCCCACCTCTTCTCGATGGGATGGGACACCATCCTTCCAGTGATAGGCTAGAATTAGGCTTGCTTCCCACACCACCACTGGCTCCGTGGTCTTGTGTGGCTCCACCTCTCCAGGATGTCTGTTCCGCAGAGGTTTGTATCTGCGTAGGATTCACTCTCCTCCATGCGTAAGGGATTGCCCTCCATTCACAGTTTCTCCTTTGTTTATGTACATTATCATGACCAGAAGGGGTGTGTCCTTCATCTTTGACTCTGCAGTTCAGGCTAGATCCAGTATTACTTGAAGCCAACAAGTTTGAGGAAACTTCCCTATTTGATGAATCCAAAGTGATATCGCAAATACAAGGGTTCTGTTGATGTTCTTTGACTGTAGAGTTCAGGTGAAATCCAGTATTAGCTGAAACCAAAGAGATAGAAGAATTGTCACTTTTTGGTGGTTTCAAAACAGAAGTATTTAAAACAGAAGTAACAACAGACTTTCTAATTCTCATGTAGGCAGATAATGTATGCTGGTCTGGGAGAGGACAGTCACTCCAGTGAAGTTGCACTTGCTGAATGGGTTCACCTCCCTAGCCTCAAAGGGGGTGGCACATTGTCCAGATTTGTCACACTACCCGCATAGATCTACTTTGTACACAAAGAATAAGATGGGTGGCAGAAGTGCTTCTGCAATGGGTAATTCAGTGATACAAATCATGTTATTAGTGCTTGTAATAAATTCAGTTATCTTGCTCAGAGCTTATCAACATGCACTACAACTCCCACATTTAAAAAAAACATTAGGTCTTTCTATGTCTAGCAACCAATTTGGAGGAACCATGTTTTTGCCGGCTTTTATGAAACTAGGAATAAGTATAGAACTCAATGTTTGTTCATTCCTGTATACTGCAGTTGATTCCGGAGTGATATATTCTGCTAATATTTGATATGTTCTTAATAGATGCCACTGCTTGCGTAATAGGTTGTGTCCTTCACTATTTATTCTTGGGTATTGGGTGATGAATCTCACCTTATCATACTTTCTGGTTTCATCCTTTGGGAAACAAATGTTCTTGTCTTGGTCTCGTAACTGATTTGTGTTATTCTTGGTCCATTGATTCTTTAAAATGTTCTTCAATTGCTCTTGGTTCTGTAAGGAAACTCTTATCCCATTACAAGTACATCTGGCCCTAATCCACCTTTGGATATCTTATTAGCGGTGCTCCTTTTATGGCTACCACTGGCAGGACTTAATGCGTTAGATACGCTTGGTTTCCTGGAAGATGTGTTCTCGAATTTATTGTTGGTCACATACATTTCTAAATCAAGAAAGGTGACACTTTATGGGCTAGAAGTACATTAAGTTTGCTGATGAATTGTCTAAGCTTATCGTGTGTGTGCCTCACCATATGGAAAATATGTCATTGATATAACTATTTGTTGATCATGACAGGTTATTTTGTCTTGAAAAAGCTGTGAGAGCGAAACCTATGTCAGTGTCGGCACATTTCCCAACCGTATTGGTCATTATGTGAGAGTCTTAATAAAAACTCTTTTGGATATTTGAGGCTTCAGCGATGATTCGAATTTCAGAATTCTGATTTGAATGTGTTGCTATAGCGCAGGTTGCCAGGCTCTGTGTCTGTTTTCTTTAATAGACAACGACAAGCAACTATGCTGCTCTTTCTAGCAATTGATTGATGTCAAACCTACACAAGATCTTAGCACAGGAAGCAGCAAACACTCGTGTACAGGCGCGTTACAAATACCTTATTATATAATATCATATAATATCATATCCCCTGGCCCTTTCTCATGTGCACAGAGAGGGCTTACATAGCAATTGGAGCTATTGTATCCATAATAACGGTAAAGAGCAATTTAAAATTCACTGCCACCATCTTGTCAGGGATAAACTATAGAAAGAGTGATAAATACACTTTACAGAAGAAGAAAGGAGAAGAGAGCCCCCGGCACTGGTCCCCAAAAGGGACATGCGAGTGCTACACCAAAAGGTAAAAAAAGAGGACAGGCTACACCAGTAGTGGTATGGGATGACCAGCCACTGTGCAGGAAGTGTGCTGCAATGGCAAGTGGGGTAGAAAAAACACCTTATTTGCCATAAAGGGTCAGGAAAACACAACACATCCAGGAGGTCTGGTAGAGCTGCCAGAATGAGGGCGAAAGTTGCAAAAGACAAATCTTTCCTAACAGCCAGTGCTTTTACCTGAAGTTCACAGATTAATCCCCCCAAAAATGTTCTCCTATAAAATACCTGAAAAGTTGAGATAAAAACAGGCTAATACTTATATTTCCGTTTACGTTAAAGACATTTGACTTTCAAACTTCAGTCACTTAAGGGCCATGGTGTGTCATTATATGGTTTATCATTATTCATCTTTTTGATGTCACTAGCACTACATTTGACTTCAGTTTATGCTGTATTATCCCATGCTATGCTTTCCTATCCCACACTATGTTGTGTTATATTAGGCTCTGCTATTTGTTTGGTATAGAGAATGTTATGAATGCAATGTGGGCATTGTCGAGGGAACTATGCATTGTTTGTCTAGCATGCAATTACTCCGTTGTGTAGTGAGCTGTGTGCTGTGACATGATCTTGGTGCAAAATGTAGGGCAGTACATTACATTGTATACAAAACCTCAAATGGTAAATGGAAGAGCTGATGGCCAGAGCTAATGACAGCACCAAACTAAGAAAAGAGCAACAGAGAGAACATCCAGACGCATTCATCAAGCACACGAGGGCATGTACCTCCTCTCCATGGGCATAAGATGCAAACAATACTATCAGTGGCAGGGATCCCTGGAACTGTTTCTGTTGGAGGCATTAGTCATGCAGTAGCCATAACCCCTACACTGGCACTCCTGGCAGCAGCCTTATAGTCTGCTCATATTCTTGCCTTGCAGCAGAGGGATGTGGTTAACACTGGGAACCCGGTGCATCATTCTGTGCAGCTCAGAAGAGCACCTCCTAGAAAGGATCTAAATACGCTGCATGAAATCGACTAGTGCATTGGATGAGCATGCCCTGGAAGCACGCAGACCCCCCATGGGCAGCAGCATCACATGCACCGTGTAGATCTGATCAGGGGAGGCTTGAAGGCCAACAGTGACATCCATGCTGCCATAGCTGTATTGTTGATGTAATTCGCAGTACTGCAATTCCGCACCGCAGGCTTTTCCCAGAGTACAGTAGCACTGGCAGCTACCACGTGTCAATCTGAATGTTCCAGTGCCTTGCAGAAGGTGCTCAGTGCAATGTTGAAAAGATTGAGAGCATTCATTGAGTTCCTTAGTGCCCATACACAGTTCCTCAATTTGAGAAGTGATGCCTATGCTACTGCTTCATTCCCTATCTTGTTTTATTTTATTTAATTGCTTATAGCACAAACCTAGCTGAAGAGCATTGGAGCGCTTTACGACAGGATTGTGCCAACATTGGGCTTGGTATTTTATACAGTAACGCAGTACTGTTGGCAAAGGGAAAGAGGCTTTTTTTTATTTGTCTGGCCGGTATTGTTGAAAGAGCCACGTTTTTAGTGTTTAGTAAAATTGGAGGATGGTGGGGACATTTCGAGTCTCAGCTGGGATCGAGTTCCAGAAGGTTGGGGAGTGGCAGGAGAAGGACTGCTTCAGAGTCTTCGCTTTGCAGGCTAGCCTTGACTCCAACCCTTTGATGGTTTGCTATGTGAGGTGTGAGAGCCTCCAGAGGTTTGGGGTTTAGCCCTGAAGTATCTTGGTGTTCCATTTGAGATTGCTTTGTAGATTGGATCAGTAGGTAGAATGCATTTTAGACTTATGCCCCAAAGGACACAGAGCAGATACTTTGCAAAAAATTCAGTTTTTAATCAATGTGCTAATGGCATGCACAGCACAGTTGATTGGATCTGGGACATCTGGCGGCATGAGGCCACTTACTGCATTTTACCACTGCATTTTGTTTTATATAGGGGGTTATCCCTCTGTACCCCCCTTTTCGACCGCAACCCTTATAATTCCATTCCTCTGTCCTCCTACCCCTGGAAACCTACCACGGTATAATGCAGCATGATGTCCCTCTGGCCAATGCAATCAGCAAGCTGCAACCAGATGTGCAGATATCCTGCTGATCATCAACCGTGTAAATGAAAATAAGCTGGGAGCAAATCACAGAGCCATCACAGGCTTCCATGGCCAGTCTGTCCCAAGAAAGAGACTGGTTGCTTTGTAAGTGGTTTATTGAATCCTTTAGTTATTCATTGATTGGTTAATTGATTGATTAATACTTTTGTCCCAAGGCCTTTCGTATAAAACATGCATTGGTACATAACACATGACATCAATCCAAAAAATAAATAAAACCATGAAAACATAAAAAAGCAAAAACATTTCAATGAATACAATCCACAATGTACAATAGAATGCCCTTAACAAAACAGGAGAGCCAAAATACATTTAAGTACTGGCACAGATGGCGCATGAATGACTTCCTGTCTCTGAGGTGGTTCAATGGATTTTATTAAATGTTTTGCGTGGCCTTTGGCTGTCCCTCTACCTCTTGTATAGTGTCAAACCTCCACTCTAACCCAGGGGTAGCACTGAAGATTGATCCCTGTTGTTTAATACTGTCTTCCAGCCGTGAAGACCTAAAGGCTGAGCACCTTATCTGACTAGATTCCCTCACATAATCTTTAACTCGCCCTACACTATCCAGTGGTTTGGATGTTGCCTTGAAATTATGCTGCTAGATTCAAGCCTTTTCTACTTATCATGACAATTACACTGTAGTATGCAATGCCCTAGGTGGTGAGTCTTCTTTGACCTTCCCTGTCAATAGAGTGGTAAGGCAGGGTTGTGTCGTGGCCCCACTTTTATTTTCTCTATATAGCGATAAATTGGCAAACATTATGACCTCCTTGTATATGTATGCCCCACACCTTGGTGGGGACAAATCAGTCTCTTATTTCTTGAGGATGACACCGTTTTAATAAACAAGACTCAGAAACATTTACAAAAAGACTTATTTTTATTTGATTCAAACTCCACCTTGATGGTTTGGAATTATCTCAACAGCCCAATAGCTAATCTGGGATAAGAAGATGAAGTAGATAAAAATAACTCTAAGAGACCTACCACTAGAAAGAGTGTACTATTAAGATTATATAGGCGTGCGTATAGATGTGAAGGGGCTGTGGAACAAACAAATAATAAAAAGAAAATTAACATTGTCTAGGCATGGGGGTGCAATCAATATGTTCTCAAAATGCATTGGAGGAAAGTGACTACCCAAGCTCTGGATGTTTATCAGGCCGATACGCAATCCGCAGCCCTTTACGGTGGTGAGATTTGAGGGAATGGAAACTTGCCATCCCTAGAGTGAAGCAAACTTAAATTGTTCAAGAAACTATTTAACCCTCCAATGAGCAAACAAACCAATATCCTTCGTACTAGAGCTGGGAGCTGAAGGAATTGTCTATGAGACAAAGGTAAAACCACTTCTCTATTGGTATCGATTCAGGTACAGTCCCAGAAAAGCTTGTACTGAACTACTGTGCCAACAGCATTCGTTAACCCTACCTTGGTTCCAATGTATTAGGACTGTGGCAAAAGATCTAAACATGGGATACATTTAGAACCTTCATAAATTCACCAAAATAATTGTTCCTCACAAAAGAAGACATTACAAAAGCCTATAAGGAGTAAGAAATCTGCAAATTGGCTACAGTATCAACCTCAGGCGTAGTGAGCATGCACCAAATCAAAAATTAAGCCAGGGGCACAAGCAACATCTATCCTCTGATAGAAGAGCCTGAAAAGAGACTGCTCTTTTTTGAAGTTTTGCATTGGGGATTAATTTGCGTGTGGATGGAATAAAGGAGGATGAAATATTGCATCTTCTGCCAAAGAGTAGAAGAAAATGATCAACATCTTTTCCTCTTTTGCCCATTTTATGCATTGATGAGAGTCAAATACCTCTAGCCCGCGTTCAGAAATCAGAGCATCAGAACAGTTGCAAAAAGCAATGTAGTTTTGAACCATTCTGCGTCCGTTTTGTCAGTATTGCATTGCTTGAAAAATGTATGGAGAATTAGATATAGAGGGACATAATTTCGATACATCTTTTCAGTAACATAGTATGATTCACAGATAATATGTTATTTTAATATAATGAAGGTGTTTGGCAAGTGATATTTTTATATAATGAATTGTTTTGTATACTGTATTATATTATTTTTGTGCAATTTTAACTTATTTTATTGTTCTGTTACTGTAACGAATTTAATGTATGAGACTTTATGGTGTTTTTTTAATAATACCTAACTTGATGATGATGATAAAGATGACAAAATCAGGCTCCCTGTGTTCCATCTATTCAATTTGTATCAGTTTACATAAATCCATTCCTTCAAAGGCTTGAACCCTCTGGTTCAGTAGAAATGTGGTGCTATGCAGCTACACCTATGTGTCATCAGTTCAAGAGTGGATTCGTAAGAGGACAGGAGTCTTTAACTGGGCCTGGGCTATGTGTCATCAGTTCAAGAGTGGATTCGTAAGAGGACAGGAGTCTTTAACTGGGCCTGGGCTATGTGTCATCAGTTCAAGAGTGGATTCGTAAGAGGACAGGAGTCTTTAACTGGGCCTGGGCTATGTGTCATCAGTTCAAGAGTGGATTCGTAAGAGGATAGGAGTCTTTAACTGGGCCTGGGCTTTACAAGTATGTGCTTTGTGTTTTGCTAAAATTGCACCAAGAACTCAGCCTCAAATGCATTCTATACATTTTGAAAATGTTAAAGATGTTTCCAATCACTTCATCGTTGTGTCTGTGGCATTATACAACTGCATCAATTCTTTGTTAAAGGGGACACTGGCTTGTGTGTACTGCCACAGAATGTAACATTATTTAATACTTAAGACTTGTAAATTATGATAACCACGACAATCACATTAAATGAAAACATACCTTTGACTTCACTATTTATGTTCAGTCCTGCAGTGGGCTAGTCACCCAACAGCTCTCCATTTTGCAGAGAACTTAAGATTTATAGCACTACCTTTGTCTGTAAGTCTACATGAAGTTTCATGGACCAGCAAGTTAGAGCACAATTATGACCACTGGTAAATGTCACCAATGCGCAGTTTGTCAAACTGAAAACCCATTATTGAACAGAAGCTTCCATAGTCTCACAATGAGTGCACCAAGTTACATGTCCCAAAAAGGTACCTCCAAATTGTTGGTCACAAACCGTATGCCAAAAGTTCACTGGAAGTGGCATCTTGCTCTCAATGGAGAGACCACCGCCTAATTCCATTCAAGATACTCACCAAAGCATCACTCTGTGAGGAATTGCCATCTGGTAAGAGTGCAAAGCTCTGGCTTTTTCTGATTTTTATTAAATAATAAAATCATGCAGGTAATTCCATCTCTGGAAGGGTATCTGCTGATTAGATTTCCATTCCACAAACTCCACACTTAAGATATTCACCCATGTACCAAAAGTATGATGATCATAAGTAACTCTTGATGGTGGTAGGGTCATCTCTAAAATACAGCTATACCCGGGTTAAGGCATAGTGGATGAACATGGCTGCCACATCCTAACTGCTATTGTGCATGTCAGCTCCTGTGAGTCAGCTCTGCTGTGGAAGCTGGTGTGTATTTTGTTTTGCCAGGTCAAGCCCACCGAATTGCAGGGACAGAACCTGGAGGACCGGCCGCTTTGTTGATGTCTTTGTGAGACCAGGTAACACCCTCCACTCGAGAGGCAGCTGTCCTGGGCCCAGGCATCAAAGGAGCACACTCATTCAAAAGGAGTAGCCTCACACAAGGGTGCTGGAGCTCTAAAAGCCTTTGTTCTCAGTGAGAAGCGAAGGTGGTGGGATAATGATAGGCAGGAGGGCTCTGGTGAATGGTACGAAACCTCCACCATTTTGGTTTTCGATGTCCCTCTCTCTTTCCTCTCTCCCCACACCCCCACTTCCTCTGGAGCAAAGCACTCTGGAGTGTGACATCAGAAGGACTAAGTCCATTTCATCCAAGAGCAGGGAGTGGACCACTAAAGGGGTCTCCCAACCTTTCTTCAGATTCTCTCAGATCCTCTTGAATCCTTAAGGCTGCAGATTCACTGTTAAGAACTTACTGCACTTCCTTTGGGAAAGTTATACTTTCCACAGTCTTTAGATTCACGTGAAGAAGGGAGCACATCGGAGGTGATCTCTGCTGTGGATCAGGACCTACCACACTGCACCAGAATTTCCTGAGCTGGGAGAGCAGTCACTGAAAGGAACCGTCCTATCTTCAAGTCCCTTTGAGTGGGCCTTACAGCAACTGCAGGGCCAGACCAGCCGAAGCTCCCTGCTCTGCTGCACCGAACTGGTCACTCTGTGTTCAGTGCACTTGGAACAAGAGGGCAGTCTGCTGAACTGGTTGCTGCGCTCCTCCACCACTTGGAACTTGCTTGCACCAGCTTGACACTGCATCGTGTCCTAGCTAAACTGTTTTAACTGCTAGGCCCGAAGTGACTGCTCAACACCGGGACCTGAACCAAATCACTGAAGAGTCAAACGCCAACTCTAACCAGGGATTACAACCACGGCTCAATCCAGCTAGCTCTTGAGCTGCCGCCTCACCGATCGCACATCGATGCACCCAAGATCACCACTTTGATGACTGTCACCCCGCCAACTCGAACCTCTGGAGAGTTACTCATTGGCCCCTCCTGGTGGCTAAAGCCAGACTAAGCATGGCCAACTGTGAAGTGTTGCTGGGACTGCCAGACCTGCATCTTTGAGAGCCCCCCTTTTATGGGGTAAATAATGCAACAATGACCAACTCACCTACAACGTGCAACTGCAACTACAGGATGAAAACCTAAAAGTAATAAAAATGCTTCTATGCTAAACAACTGTAACAAGCAAACTGCCCACAAAAGAAAATGCTCAACCTGTTTAAGAAAACCAGGAGCCCATTATCCTGCATGAACAAAACCACACCATCACCTCCCATTTCTGAGCCATCTCATGCCACTTACTTGACAATATATCTCTAATGCATGTGCCCCTGGCTCAAAAGCAGGCATCTCGTCACAATGAGAACACCATGGTCTCCATACAGTCGATGACACAACCCTACAGACTAAATACAACAGAAGTGTCCCGACAGGGAAAAGGGATGGAGTAGTTACAATGAACTAAATCCTTGTACATGCAAAAGGGTGTAAACTTATGGAAAAATGTTTTACACGTCTAGAACCTTTATGGCGTTGGGGGTCCTTATAAGTTTTCTGTATCAATCAGAAGAAAGCACGCTGTGCTGTGTCTGCAGGTTGTGACAAATTAACATTTATTTGACATGATTGAGTTAACCTGGCAAGGAACAAAACATTTACAATTTATAATACACATAAAGTGATATTAAATACATGTATTACTGTGTTTGAATTATAAATTGTTAGGCCCCAGATCTGTCATACCTGGCTAGGATTGCCAGTGCATTGCCCTCCTTGATGGTGGACGCCACAGTGTAAATCACCTTCCTTCCCATGGCATCCATCTACTTCCACTCGCTGTCCGGAGGGAATGAAGACGACAAGGACGGGTTAACCAACCATTTCCTCTCAGCTGCCGAAACCACTGAATCCGGCGAGGGATGCTACCTCAGGCACTTGGGTGTAGATTCCGGCACCCGGTACTTCTTCTCCAGCTTATCCTGCATGGTCGGAGCAGTGCAAAGGTTTTCCTCTCAGCCTTACGCCACTGGTACAAGAAACCCGCCTTCCCGGTTTCTTTGGGAACCACCTGCAATAGCTCGGAGGCTCTGGCAATCATAGATTGGAACGACCCCACTACGCCCTAGGCAGCGGAGACACGCCAACCGTTGTAATGATATCCTTGTCATCGTTGTACCCGTGACTTGGTCTGCTGGGGGAGAAGGGGCCCACCGCGGATGTGGAGGCTTAAATGGGGGTGTTGGATGACACTTCCTCTTCTTTGCTGGTGGCTGATTGGGAGCCTGGGGGGCATTGAAACTGGGCCCAGTGGCATCCTCTTCTGGATCTCCGATACCAAGCTGTGGAGGGTCGACAGGATGTCCATAGACACTTCCCTCAGCTGAGCTGGCATGATCGGAACCCTAGGCCTGTGCCATTGTCGCCATCATCGCTGTCGTCATCCTTCTCTTCCATGTCCTCATGGACCATTTGTAAGGACTCCAATCCTCATATCCGTGGATTTAACTTCCATGGTTTGGGCCATGGCCTGGGACTAATCCGGGGCCTCCATGAACACCCTTTTTTGCCCCCTGATGGGCTGGAAGCGGGTTCTGAGATGGTGTCCCCTTTTCTGGCATGCCAGCAGTCTTTGCCAAAGTCACTGCAGCGGTGTTGCGCCTTGTGGGCAGGGATACCTTCTGCGCTACGGGGGCCACCTTCACAGGGTGAGCCCCCTTAGCCTTCGTGAGATGAGCTGCCACCAACGCGATTATCGACAAAGTCTTACGCTGTGCCGATTGGGCCTTCTTGTCCAGTTCGCCCTTCTTCTCCTTCGTCCATTGCTTCTCTGGCTTCTCCCACAGTTTAGCCGGGTTGGACGATTTCCTTTTCGAGGAGGAGCTTGATTGCCAGCGGGTAATGGAGGCAGAGGGTGATGTCGATTGCGCCCTGTCCACCGTGGGAACCGCTCCCGTGGCAACCCCAGTGGACCCAGACTTGTGGTTCATGGCCTTGTCTTGGGCCCCCATGGATGAGGTGCCCTCGAAGGACTTATAAAACCGCTCCTCTGACCAGCCGGTCCTGAGTGAGGCATGACCCTGCTCAGTGCACGGGGCAGAGTGCTTGATGTTCAGCCACACCACCAGTCTACTGTGCCTATCCTTGATCGTCTTCTTGGAGAAACAGAGGCATATCTCACACTCTCCTTCCTTGTGATCTGTATGCAGGCAGTAGAGGCATTGCTGGTGCTTTTCTTCAACAAACACATTCCGTAGCTCGCACTTGGTGCAGGACTTGAAGAGGGTTCTTCCCTCCTTCTTCTCCTCTACGAAGTAGGCTCAATGGCCTTCTGGAATCTTCTATGATCTCTACCTTGAGGGGCGCTGAAATTCACTGAGAACAGATCCCTGCCGTCGGCAGATGGAGAAGAGAGTACACAGGCTATTTCGGAACCAAAATAGAACCTTTTTCCATCGGAAACACGAAAAAACGTAGAAGTAGCTCGCAGAGCAAACTCGAGGAGTCCCAACACTGAAGCGTGCGCTAAAAAACTGAAGATGGCTGCCAGAGGAGGGACTTAGGGAGAGGGATGTCATTGTATGGGGGCAGTATGACCCAGAGGACAGTGATTGGCTTAAAGGAGAAATACAATTTGTAAGTGAAAGTGAAACTGTTTCTTTATTTTACCAAGGATTCCCGGCCTGACGACGGGGTATATTCATGAGCATGGGAATCCATGCCAGACCCCATGCTGGAGATGAATGTGATCAATTCTAAAAAAGGAATTATGAGGACTGGAAATTCTGAATCAGAAGGTTTACTTATGCACCAGGCATCAATGAGGCCTAGTTGAGAGATAAAGTTTAAAAATTGCTTGCGAGATTCAGAGTTTTTAAAACACACAGATGACTTCCTATCCCGAAAAGGGTCAATAACTTCTACAGTCCCACGAACAATAATGTTGCGTGTATTAGCTTGAAATAGGTAATCTCGCAAATTAGACCAAAAGGTAGGATCTGGTGAGGTAGGTCCATACACATTGAGAATTGCATATTCAACTGAGTCAATGCAAATGTTAACAAGGAGCCATCTCCCCAAATCATCAGAGTCAGACTTAATCGAGCTTTATTGATAAGGGCAATAACACCATTCTTCTTACCAAGAGCTGACCCACACATAATCCCTTAAGTGTAGCCGCTTCAGTTGCTGAAAGATGCGATTCCTGGATGCAAGCAATCGACAGTTTGGTTCTGTTTAAATAAGAAAGAAATGTGTGTCTCTTAGGGTTGTTCAAATCGTTAACATTTCATGAGGAAATATTTAGTGGCATAGCTTCCTAACTAGGAGTGTATGCAAACCCTGTTGGCAAATATTAAAAGCATAAAGATGCATATTCAGCAATAAGGTGGAGCAACATGGGGAATTAACCCTAACATATAATCTTAAATTATCCTGGTGGAATAACATGAAACGGGGATGAAAAGACAGGGGAGGGGAGAACACAGTCAGCACAAAATTAAGATCAAATATATAGCAATTTGCAGAGAAAAGGTTTAACTTGGCTAACTGGAAAAAGCCACACCAAATAGTGTTGATTAGAAGAACTGCAGAGCAGGAGACCCGCGTAAGATGGGATCAGCACCATCTCACTTCCAATTATGTGACAGTAAAAACAAAGGGGACAATGATAGTCACATATCAGCCAGTTTGCTGTCGGGGAGGAAGCAAAGTATCAATTTCTTCCATCTTATGATTTGAATAAACAGTCTAAGGTCCTTTGAATTTTCAAGAGTTGATGTATGGCCTGTACAGATACTTTCAAAATTCCTGGATGTATAATTCCATATTGTGCATTTAGTTGCCTCAGAGCAGGTCGAACAGCGAGGATTTCTTTCATTCTTGTGGCTAGGGTATTGGAGATATCTTGAGGAATATACATTCTTTGCAACCCCATTTTAGTTGCTTGACTTCTTTCATTTTATTTAGTATCACTTGAATATGAGTATAGTCCAAAAGTGCCAGAATTGGAGTTCTGGGAGAGGTGCCTGGGTTACGTAAGAGCTGAGAGGACCCACGTCATGTGCTCTTTGGATATTAAGTTGCACCGAATGTGGAAGGCCTAGATGCTGAGGGAGCATGAAACATAGAAATCAAATTGTATTATCTTTCTCTACCCCCTCAGGAAACCTGACAATATGAACAATGTTCCTTCTATTCCTGTTTTCTACATTTTTGAACTACTTCTTAAGCATTTTGACAACTGTTTCCAATGTTTTCCCTCTATGAGTGGCATCCTCTGCATGGCCCACTCTTTGCTCAACTTCAGATACTCTGGACTTAAACAGTGACCATTTATCATCCAATTGTTGGAGTTTGGTGCCGGTAGCTTCCATGAAAGGCTTTAAAGCACAAAGTTCCATTAAGATATTCTTCAAATGTGTCTTCTTTAGTCCGAGGGGAATCACTTTTGGGGCGATTAAAGGTATTAGTTGATGTGGGGAATACCTCTTTATTCTGGCTTTTTTTTTAAGAGGCCATGATTCCAGCAAAAGGCACTTCTGATAGCATAAGAGAATATGGGACAGATGATAAGAATTCCACAAAGAAATATGTATTTCTATGCAAGAATTTTGCCCTTTCTCTTAATAGAAATGTACCATGCAGTTGCCAGCCATTGCCACTTGCGAAGCAAAGTGAATGCAAGAAAGGAGAAGGCTGCTTACATAAATGGAATATTGATTGATACCAAATAATACCACTGGTGTGGGGGGTGTATAATCACAGCAGCGCACAGAACCAAAAAGAAAGTCACCTTTTTATTTTGAAAGCTTCCTTCATGTAACGTTGTGTATGTTCTTCATAAGCCAAGCAAAGCAATGCGCCACACATTTCTAAGGGGAATCACTCACTGGAGCTTGTGGCTTATGCAGCTGCTGCCGCCAGCACTCTGTGCCCGTCAGCTGTCCTGAAGCTTCAACGCCAGCCGCATATCGAAATTAGTAAGTCACTTCAGTTAAGACTTACTTTAGATAAATATCCTCCCCAAAAGGTGCTTGCTTTACGGGGAGTGATGCACCCTGTACTTCAATACTCCATATCATTTCCTTGAGGAACGGAGCATCAGAGCTAATCTGCTGTCTCTGTCAGCGCTTAGCCACACCCCCCACTCACTTGCAGTTTAACACAGAGATCAAGCCTCTCTTATCACCTCTTCAAGATTCTCCTGACTTCCCTTGTCGACATAATCAACTGACAAGGAATTACCTGCTTCAAATATGCAGAAGACAATCAAATAGTATCAGGACCCTGGGACTGCCACATCTCCCACCCAAGGGCCGTGGATGAGATCAACTAGAGGAGGAATGGCCTAAAGCACCACATGCAGGGGATCATGGCCTAGAAGCACCCTAAGACCATGGCTATGGGCAACGGAAGTGAATCTGACATCATAATATCAGCCATGGGAGGACATGTCAGCCTTCATCCTAGATCTGGGAGGTCTAAAGTTGTTTGGAAGCAGGTAAATCACCGCAAGAACCTCTCCTGTGGAGGTGAGCAGATTCAATGCACCAATACCCAGCTGGTTAATCTGTGGTGTGCTCCCACTTCCCATGTCCCTTTTATACACTTTGTAGGTAATGGGTTGCACCTTTATCTGCATTGACGTGAATGCCAATCATAATCTCCACCTTTTCAGTGAAGATTAATGTAGGATATATTTTTATACATTCTTTTATGGTTTTCAAATGTCTAATCATGCAATATCTACACAGGCTGTATTTTGGAAATACCCAATGAAGCATTAAAAAAATTGTCATGCAGTAAATATTGCATGTGACATACACATTCATAACGCTTCAGAGAGAAATAAAAAAAACATGTTTCCCAGTATTTGAAATAATGTCTGGTTTTACCAGTATTGTAAAACTCACAATGATCACTTCAGTTCAGTATCCAAACCAGGGATGCAGAGATTAGCATCTCTAGTGGATGCTACTGTGAGGAATCCTAGTCGTAGGACAAGAGGAAGGACAACACCACAGCCAAGTCATCATACACTTGTTTAAGCTTTCGTTCACATTACTCCTGCACGTGGGAATAGGGGTGGGAATTAGTGGTGGGTCATTGATGGGCATGCTCCTTTTACATGTTTGACTAGTTTGCTGTGTCCCGGTTAAGAGATTCCATGTTGTCTAGGGCATGAGGGGTAGGTCATGAACAGAAATGTGTTTGTTTAAAGTAATATTGTTTGTGGTGTGCCCTATTCGAGGGAAAGCATGTTTGTTTCTCTATTATAGCATTCTCTGTAATTGTATTGTCTTTTATCACTGGACACTGGGATTTGCATACCAAAAAGTCAGACTGATTTTACATCCCTTTCAGAGATGCGCTAAGGAGAGTATGTTTAACTGTGTGAATTTGTTCTCCAAAGAGCTTGGTTTGTGTTTTGAAAGTTGGTGGTAGGGATTGGCCTCTTGTGTGAAATTCTAATGTAATTGTTTTATTTTATAGGTAGCTATGAAAGTTATCGACAAGAAAAAAGCCAAACAAGATTCCTATGTTTTAAAGAACATGAAGAGAGAGCCCAGAATCCACCAGATGATTAAGCACCCTAACATTGTGCAACTGTATGAAACACTGGAGACTGAAAACTCCTACTATATGGTTATGGAGCTGTGTCTAGGAGGAGACCTCATGGACCGCATCTGTGACAAAAAGAAACTGGATGAAAGGGAAGTCAGGAGACATACAAGACAGATCATGTCAGCTGTTGAACATATGCACCGCCATGGGATTGTGCATAGGTATTTTATTTCTCTATTATCTTTCAATGTAAACACACAGATTTATGGAGAGAATACACACCTTTGAAGAGTCAGAGCCTGCACCAGAGGGTTTTATTGTGTGGTAGGTGGCCGACGTTACTAACCCAAGTTAGTGGTCCCGAGCCAAATACGAGGCCTTTAAGGAGAGTAAAGTTCACCTAGAACACAATAGAGTCTAATGGTAAGGGCTCTAATGCTATTGTAGGTTGTGCCTATGGAAATAAGGATAGTGTCACCTGGGACTTCTTGTGATACAGCTTGTCGATGTCTCCTTCACCAAATCGCAATCAAATCACAAAATGAAGCTTCAAATGTAGCCTTTGTAAGCGGTTAGAACCTCCATTCTAAGAGAGCTGAATACTGTGATAAGAACAAAGGAGAAGGCCAGAATGCAGTCTTCCACTGTGTTTAGTGGCTGGCTCAATGCCACCCTTTCCAATTGTTTAAAGAGAAGAAAACATGCTCTATTGTCATTTGAAATGGAATGTCCATGTACATAGCGTATTTCGCTTACATGATATAGATTTTGTTTTGCAAACTGTAACATACTATACACTTTCTTCTACAGTATATTGCAATGCATTTGCATTGTATTTCTATATGTAGATATGTATTTTTTAAACTGATCTTCCGAAGGGCACCATGATGCCATAATTCTGAAAAAGAGCACTCTTCCTATTCCAAGAACACCTAACAGCAGAATAATCTACATACGAATCAAACTGAATATAGAAAGGTGTTCAGACATTTTCTTAACCTTAGATAATTAGATTCTTTTCTGGGGTTGACAGCAATGAAATTCCGAACGGTGCAATTCCTGTATTGAAAAGGAGTGATTACTCCATTTTACAGATCTTCTTTTGGTAACTGGTATTGGTATTGGTAATTTGTAAAGCGCCTATACACAAATCAAGTGTTTCAAAGCGCCGAAGGACCAGGGGAACATGGGGAAACACAACAGTCATTCAGAGCCCTTGAATTTCTGAATGATACAAGTGTACACTAGGCAGAGTAAGTGCATAAGTACAATTAACAGTGTAGATAACAGCAAATAGGTCTGACGACGATTCTGTAGTTTTTCCAAGTTCATTGAGGCGCGACCATGCAACGAGGGGAGACAAGGGAAAAAAGCATGTAGACCATCTTCAAGGTACGGTATATTCCGATCGTGCAAGTTCACAGACAGGTACATGGAGAGGGGGTGTACGTGTCGGGGAATAGAGGGGGGACCAAGTGAGCGCAGTGAGTCCGAGCTGGGGTAAGTGCTGCGAGATGCCACTCAAGGCAAGTCCCTTTTTACACACACTCCGGAATAAAGACAACCCTATAGGGAAATAGGCCAGGAGATAGTGTTGCCAGGATAACATGGTTTAATTGTACAGAATACAAATATCAGAAAAGGCCTCAGCCACTCGAGAGCACTCTAACTCGTCCTGCTACCAACAAAGGCATAAAAGTCTGAAAATAGTCATTAAAAACAGTACTAATTGGTGGCACTGATTTGTGGCACCCTACACATGGGCCTGCTCCATAGGGGATGCCAGGCTGTAATTGGTTGGTTCTTTCCCGTCAATCAGGATCCACGTGGGTCAGCTGGGTTCATTCTCACAGTGAAGGTCAGGGCACACATAACCAACATGGTTTCTCTCTAAACTAAAGATGCTAAGCTTGGTTATTATATCATTGTGACAGGCACCTGGGTGGCATGGGAAATGGTGCCAGGGGGAAGGGAGGATAAAATACAGTCACACTGACCCACACATTCAAGGATTTGTTGATACCGCAGTTCCAGCACTCAAGGTCTCCACCCAGGGTTTTGCTCTTTTAATTTATACCTCCCTGTACCTCGTGTTACAAGAGATGTGTTTTCATGCTTGGAAAACTACAGCCGCGCATGCTTAGATCTTCTGCAAACACTTGATTTGTATTGGTCCAGGGGTGTCATGCACATATTGGGGAATGCAATGCGGGGTTGTCAGATCAGTGGTGTGGGGCCGGCTCCGGACTGGCTGAGTGGAAGTTAGAGGCCTACTGGCAGTTTAGTGGAGATGAATGGACACAGTGAGGAGCCTGGTGTTGTCTCACGCTCTTGCAGGGTGCATTCCTGTGGAAGATACTAAATATTCGCAACACTAGGCCGATGAGGGGGAAGTGGACTTCTGTGGGAATGGGGCCCTGTGGCTTTATGAGATTGGGCCTAGTGAGCAGGGTTTGTGAACAGCGTGGTCCTGCACGCTTATTGCTTTTAGGCCTAATACAAAATGTAGTCATGTGCTATGGGTTTTCTAGTGCTGTGCATTTACTGTTGGCGCTACAGTGCCTCTACATGTGGCTTAATAATGCGGATTGCTCCCCCTTATACACTACATCACCTCATATGGTGTTCGCCTTGCCTGAAAGTGCCTAGGGGGTGGGATAGACTTTCATGGGTCAATTGACCAAGTGCAGTAAGGATGAGGCAAGTGCATGGACTGGAAGCAAATGTGAGAGGACTGACGAGGGTGCCAGGGAGCTCTGAGACTCTGAGGTACACCAGGCGGCCAGTCAGTGGGATGTGCAGAAAAAAGGAGGGAGAGAGGGATAGAGCGGAGAGAGTGATTAGCAGGGTAGAGGGACAGAGAAAGGAAGAGAAGAGGAATGTCTTATGTAGTTTCTGGAACTTAAGGAGATCCGGCTTAGGACGGAGGGCGGCAGGGAGGCTATTCCAGAGGGAGGCACCTGAAATGAGATTTGATCAATGAGGATGCTGTGAAATTTGCTTCTTTAATTTTTTGCTCTCAAGGTGGGCTCCATTGTGTTATTCATTTCATGAGTGGTGCATTGTGATTTGAATTGTACTCTTTGGGTGATAGGAAGCCAATTTAGCTGATGAAATGGCTGGGAGGCTGATGCTCGACTAGGAAGGAGTAATCACGTTTTTGCTGTGGCTGGCTGCGCTCTCTGAAGTCTTTTCAGTAAAGAATTGGGGAGACACAAATAGGCTGAATACAGCCTTGCTGCTATAAAGACATTTGGCAACTGACCTTGATGACTAAAAGTAAAGAAATATAGATGTTTACTGTAACAGAGAGCAGATACTATGTATACTTGAGCAGTTATGGTGAGTTGCTTATCGATCGTGACACCAAGATTCTGCACTTTGTCAAACAAATGTAGGAAAATGCAAATAATTCAGACCAAAAAGGACTGGAGCCCGCTATTGTATATAAGTGAGTTGGGGCTGCAGAGAATGATCTCGGGTTTGCTTGCAATACACTTAGATCAGTTTATGTTCATCCACTCGCTATCAGATGTCATACCTAATTTAAAATTGGAGATAGATGTTGTGTCTCCGTCCAGATGTCAAAGGAGTTGGATATCATCAGTGTATAATGCATAAACATGCATACCAGATGAGAGAAGCAGTTTAGTGATTTGCTGAAGGTGTAGACTGAATAGATCATGGAGATTGTTGCATCCTGCGGTACACCACATGTGACTACAGTGGCATGAAATTTAGATGAGACTATGGCCACATAATGACTCCTGTCAAGATATCCTGATTTCAGGCCAATGCAGAGTGAGCAATACCCAAATGGTATAGTCTGCCCAGGAAGATGGTGTGGTTAATGGTGGTGAAGTCTGCAGATCTAGAAGTGTGACATGGTGTTGATGTCACCCACCATAGACATGACCTCCATCAACGTGCCACAGCCCTAATGGTAGCCAGCCTGTTTAAAGTAGAGAATGTTACACTTTTCATTTTGATTTGATCATTTTTGAATAGCAATAAATTCGAGAAAAAAAGGGAAGTCTTGATATTGGATATTGTAGGGTAATTTGCTGGGTCTATTGGGTTTGTGTCTTATTTCTTAGAAGGAGAAGCTTAACAGCATGTTTTGCAGAGATGGGAAATGTCCTCAAAGTTCTCACATTATTTAATGAATAGTACAGAGGTGTTAAATCCAAGTGGTAAAATCTTAATCCTGATGTTTTTATTTTTGTTAATACTTTATTCAAATCGGGTCGGGTCATTTGAATTGTTCAATGATCTACCTGATCGGTAAAAGGACTTTGATGTGAATTATCTTATCAGAGACCTAATTGGCACACTAACATGGAAGGAGTAAAACGTCTATACTCAGAAAAGGTGAATTTGAGCTCTTCCAGAAGTCTAAACATTTCTTTCGAACTGTTATTTACAGAGTGAATCCTATTTGTTAGACATGCTTTTTTGCCATCAGAATATTTTTATATGACTGTTGTAGTTGTTTTAAAAGAAAGTGCTCTGAATTCAAAGTCAACAATTGCCATTTGGTTTCGGCTCTTCTAAGGTATTGTTTTTCCGCTTTCAAGATTTATAAATACCAAGGTTGATCATTTTCTCTTTTATCTGGCAGCTTTTGGGGAGACCAAGGATTGACAACACTAAATCAAGTTCTTTATTTTTTGTAAAACAACCAGGAATTCTATGTTCTCTTTGGTGTAGGTATCTGAAGCTGAAATTAAAGTGCTATGCTTTGAGGAGTTTCATTTGACAATTTATGAATTTCCTTTTTTGAGGTCCTGTATATTAAGAAGGGTGTTTTTCCTGTAATGTGATAGTAAAATGTGATACCTAAGTGGTTCCTGCAAGTAAAAGGATCAAGGTTGTGTCTTTTAAGAGCTCTATGCAGGGGAAACACATCCAATCTAAGATATGGAGGTGCTGGTGTTTGGCTTTATTAATAAGTTGTGTTAGGCCAAATTGATCCAGTATTTCTAGAAGATGTTTGGTTTGGGGCATCTCTAACTTCTTAAGCCAATAATTAAAATATCCTACATTCTTATCTCTGTTTTACAACTGTATTCATAATATTGCATTGACAAATACTCATTAACAAAAACATAACCAACGAGATGTCATACTTTTGTCACAAATGTACAGATATTTAGGGACTGTGTAAAGGGAGAAATGTGCAATCAGACAGATGACAAAATTAATCTTCATCGATGCGTTGTCACACCCAAATCAGCGTCTCCACATCTATGAGCACATACATTTTCTAAGTGTATGAAAATAGTGAAAACACTGATCAAAGTTCAATGTTGGAATTATGAGTAGCAATGCATGTATTTAATTCAGTCCACATGCCCCTGGGGTGATGATTATGAGACTTATATAAACTAATACATCCTGCCCTAAACCTGCGAAATGCACCATGACTTTGTAACGAATCATAAGAGCCATTCTACATCCAGCATTTGACAACTCTGTGGCCCTCATTATGAGATGAGCAATATGGAAACAAGGTGCCGGTAACAGCATATACTGGCATGTTTCTAGACCGGTGAACTGCAAATCTGTCAGTAGAGGATCTCAGGTCAGGCCCCTACCGGCAGATAAATGCCTGAATCACCGGCACCATTACTAACAGTGCCACTGATTCGGGTAATTCTATCCCATGGATCCATGGAATGTTACTGGTATATTTGCCACTTGTAATATCCCAGTAATACCAGGACAGACAGTATGGTATTTCCCAGGTAGCAGGATACCGGGCAACTCATAATGAGCCCCTATGTCTGGTCAAATATAAAGCCACACATATATTTTATTTGTTTAAATTGGGCATGTCTTGAAACAGGGCATCTAACTGGTGAGCCTGGGGGTCTCATTCCCGTAGGGAGCTCATTTTGAGCTTGGCATACCGGATGAAAAATACATTAAATCCTTCTGTGAGGCTTTTATGCATTTACTTTCCGTTATGCCTCATTTTCATTGATTTGTACGGCGGGGAGGAGGGCTGGGATGTAACTTAAGTTTCCGCTCCTCACTTCCTCTCCACCATACAAATATTCCAGCATATGCACCTGCATGTCTTTTCATGCCGGTGCAAATGCTGTTTACTCTCATGGAATCCACTGGCTTTTTCCAACAGCAAAAAGCTAGCAGACTCCTTAGGAATCCATTGTGAACGCTGGCAGCCATGAGTACATGGCAGGCAGCGTTTACTCATCTTACATGGCAGAATGTCCTCCCCTTTTCCACTTGGCCATCCACATGACAAAGATTTGGCAGCGGATATCGGTGTATGTGAAGGTGCACACGTGACAGGCCCCTGCTGCCACATTACATGAGACTCAAAATGAGCTCTTATATAGTTTCCCCAGTACCTTTGCAATGATAGAAAGTACATCCCACCAGTTTATCCTAATGTACAGACATGCCCGCAGAATATGCACAAAGCATTCATAGTCCATATTGCATCTCTGAAGGGCCTAATTTGTATAAATGATGAGGAGTACACAATCTTTGGTGTATGCACTTGAAGTGTATCAAGGAGAGTCTGGGAATCAATCAAATATTTCTCGAAAGGGAGCAAATATGTTTCCAATCGTCATCGCCCAAGGCATGGTCCATCACAGAGTTCTATCTCTGCGAAGTACCAGCATCTCAACATTTTGAGTCAATCTGCAATTGTCTATATAGCATAAAACTCACATGGCCATTTGAGATTTCCATTGACGCAATAGGCCTGATTCTCAAAGATTTGCAGTGGAGAAAATCAGAAGTGTCCGTTAGCACGACTGATATGCTCCTGCTTCTTAGGAATAAATATTGAAACCCCTCTGGCGAAGGAGGAACATGATGCAAAGTATCTGTGGTTACCCCAAAGAAGGTGTAGTCACTTTGTTTCAGTGGGATGCTTCTTCTTTACACTCAGCATTTTAACCCCAAGTCTACCAGCATAGGCCTATACCATTTCTATTGTTTTCCCATTATTTAAGCCATGAATATTCCATATCAAGATTACATTGTCATCGTCTAAAGTGCAGAAAACTCTGTTAGCAGACCTCACCTCCCAGAACTACCCAAGGTACTCTTCCCACCCACCAAAACCATGTATTTTCCACTCATTGGTTAGGAAATATAAAGGTTAATTTCGGTAATAACCAATAGAAACATACCCAACACCATCAATCCTCCCAGATCGAGCCAAAGACATAGCCCACTCCTAGTTCCCACATTGATAACATACAATCATTGTAGTGGAAGCTTTCAAAGGTCAACATGTCCCGAGAGTCTTCCACACATTCTGAAATTGTCTGCATGCCTAGTGCACTTTTGGGCTGGAGGCTGGGAGGAAGCTGAATACCATGTTATCATAAAAGACCTTACCCATTTCTCAAGCAGCCTGTAAGAGCTCGTCTCGGTCCCAGTCATTTAGTTCCCTGAATATGCTGGGTGCAGGCAGTGCCCAGGGCATAGAGAGGGATCCTCTCTATAGCAAAGTGTGGGGAGGTGGCAACCTTTTCCAGAAAAGTTCCATTGTGCCAGATACATCTCCTTTCATACCCAAAATGTGCACATTACAGTGCCTGGATCTACCCTTCAAGTCCTCTTCTCTGCAGCATTTTAACATCTGACTTGATTTTGTCTGCCAGCTTCAAAACCTTCTTAAAGTCTGACTCAGTAGTCATGATGGGGCATGCTACCTCCTTGGTTTGTGCATTAAAGTTGCCTAACTTACACAGAATATCTTTCATCCTTGTTGCTACACCAATAAAATTAGCACATAAATCAGTGTGGCTTGATTTAAAACCTGCGATAAGTACATCTAGCATAATCAGCGACATTTCCTTCACAGTTTTCTCGAAACCAGAGGCCATGTCTGATGTGGGATCAGGATGTTTATGGAAAACAAACTGCTGTAGGCCCGTTTAAATTAATCTGGGGGTGTTTGGGCCTGTAGTGTTTAGCCATTTCACAAAACAATCCACCACAATCCCGATGTGCCAAAAGGTTCTGTAAAGAGTAAAAGTTAAAAATTAAATACTATATAGTCAGTACTAATGATGAGACTGGAGTCTCTTCAAACAGCCAGTCACCTTACTTTTATCAGACATCAGTTTGTAATATCTCAATGGTGCATGCTGGTACAGGACTGGGTTTGAAGCTATACTGGAGCTTCTCGGCTGCACTCATTAACAAATGCAGAGGCAGTGGGTGCAGTGCTATCAGCTGCCTCTGCCATGTAGTAGTGGTTCTTCCACTCCTCTGGGAATGATGGGTGGTTGTCCCAGAGCACCAAACAGCCCCTTCCAAAGCTTTCGAGCCCAGGTTCTGTGGACTCGCCATGAAATCAGCCAGAGGGCTACCATTATTCCATATCCCAGTGTTCAGCAAGATCACAGACTTCCCGGTAGCAGTGACCTCTCCCCAATAATACAAACGCAGCTTACTTCACATCTCTCCACCGCTGCAAGGGGCAATATTCTTCCTTGCCCAATATTACGTAATCTCCCTCTGTCCTATGCATCTCCAGTTGCTGGCCTCATCTGCATCCTCTACGCCGGTGCCATTTTAGAGTGTCCTGCAGTATCTTCCACCCTAGGCCTCAGCCAGAAATCTCTGTGCACAAAACAAACCTTCTTTGCTGCTGGGGTTCAGACGTGTCCACAATGGTTATGGAATCTCAGGAAGGCTAGTAGGTGCACGCCTGTCTAGGATGGGAGTTGATATATGACCTAAGGCAATTAGCCTGCAGGGCACTTTAGGCCCACGCAACTTCAACACAGAGCTGCCATCATGTGACCTCTGCATGTTTATAGGTATGAAGGCAACTAATTTGTCAGTTAAATCTACAACATTTGGGTTTGGAGACCTGATGAAAAATAGGATACTATGAACATGGTCATTCCAAAACATTTTAACAAAATAAAAACAACAAATAGTACCAGGAGAATTTCTATTGAGCAGGGATAAGAGCATTATTTCAATGTGCATGACTTTTCTTTATGTTCTGTGCATTTGTGTGCATCAATGGGAGTAGTGACTGGGGACTTGCTATCCAAAGAGATTGCAGAGGCACTCTTAATAAATGAACTTGAATATATATGTATCACTTGTGTATAAGCGCTCCACAAATAAAGAATTACAATTACAATATCAATTATGTTATGGAACACCAGATGCTTCAACCGTCCTCTAGAGGACGTCTTATGCCAGGACCGTGACAACATTTCGTGATAGGTGGTATTGCTTATGGAGGAGGTGTTCAGAGATGAGTGTCATTAGATGTTTTAACCAACCTGAAATTCCAAACTGAGTAGGGTGGGCTGCTATTAGGGACAAGCCCCCAACTGGATATACAAAGGTTGATCTTGGACCAGCACTTACTGTAACAACCTTCTGTTTTATGTGTCTCCCATTGATGAACAGGACACTGAAGAAGGTATACTGATAGCAACCCAGTGTGATCTTCCTGGAAGTAAAGGGACAGACACTATGTGGAATAGTCTAGTATAGCTGTTTAAGAAACGCCTACAATTATATTCACCTGATATCATCATGTTTATGACTGATTTCCGAGGCTCTGTTTCCCATACAAGCTTAAATAGACGAAAGCAAAGAGGTGATGAAAAGGAAATGGAACCTTCAAGCCCACGCTTTTTACAGGACAGAGCCAATGGCAGCGGAGAAGTCCGACAAGAGCATCAGAACCCTGCAATATGCATTTGTTAAATGATAGAATTAATGGGGACCTCCTTGCACAGCAACCTCGAGTCACTGGCTGCTCACTCTGAATGATTAATAATTACAGGTATGTCTGTACAGCATCTTGAATATGTTGAAATCTGTGTTCTGACCCCAAGGTTCAAGAGTGACCATTTACCATTACTGAGTGCCTGGGGAGTATGTGGAGTTCTCATCAGGTGAACTGTAGGCTTGAATGAATCAGAGCAGAAGATAGACTCGACCAGAACAAGTGGAATCGAGTTAGGGACCTCATAAAAGTTGGAACATTGAATTTAGAGCCCTCAAGGGAATTTGATGAAAGTTAGTGGAGTGAAGTATTTTAAAATATTTCTGTAAAGTCTGCACTTACAAATACAGAGTGGAGGCCAACTTTAATGTAAGCTGGAATAGACGTTCAGAAAGGAAAAAGAGAGTCCATATGCGTTTCAGCCCAAACTTGTGTAAACAATAAATAATCATGAAGAGGAACAATAAGGTAATTTAAAAAAAAGAACATTTCACAGGGAAAGATCCACTGCTAACAACTCAGTGGGTAAAAGAAATCTACACAAATGAAAGAAGCGCGAGAGTTGGGCGGAAAGGCTTTCAGTGATTATCAATCACAAAGCTGCTACATTCTGCACACTGAACAATGAATATAAGCAGGGGGCACGTATTGCATTACCTGGCAACCACATATCACCTCTTTATATGTACGGATTTTGGCTATAGCTATTCAGACGAGGGCCTATCAGGGAATGCGGGCTTGCAGCTACTCCATGTTGGATATTCCGAAAATTATGGAGAATGTGGAACCGTCTAGGCGTTCTCACCTAGGTGGATGGTGCAATTTTCCACTTAAACCTCAGGTAGAGAGATAGGTTGAAATTATACCAAGCATTTTTCCTGAGATTAGACAACGTACACTTCCACCATGGCCGCGGAGTCGTAGCTTATTAATCCCCATGCATAACAAGCATTGTCAAACCCAACCATTTTGAGTTTTGTACAGGGATTGGATAGACATTTACATGGCACCGTCATAATTGTGCTACCTGACCGTAAACTACCAATGGTTTGATTACTTTGGCATTTGATAGCAATGCCTGGCATAATAACCATACATGCACTGAAACTATTGGCTTTGTCAGTGCTTGTTTTTAACTGGACTTCAGTTTAAGGAACATATATAAATAAAGTGGTTCAAGGCACACTTGGTTAAGATATTTTTATGACACCACTAGTGTAGTAGTTTACAACGGCAATTAAGCCATTCATTCTCAGTAAATTGCTCAGAAATAAAACAGGCAGGCCAAAGTTCGATTTTACTGCTTGATAGAGCTAGCTCGAAGAGATCCCAGGTGAATGGGTTTTGGGTGGGGAGGGGGTGGTAGTGGGTGGAAATCACCATAGGGATTAGCATGACAATGGGGAGTCAGTGGGTGGGTAAATAATCAAACAACATCCATAAACTGTCATATCATCTCCTAGCAGCACTCCAATGCAATGTTTTGGCTTATAGGTGGTGCTAATTGCCAAATCTAAAAATGGTGTGAGGAAAATGCCAAAGAACTATATATTAATTGTGATGATGGATATACCCAGACTTTTTAATGTACAAATTATGCTGGAAGACTCAAAAAATTGTTTAATGAACATTACCTCTGCGGCTAAATTGTCGGAAGCGGCTGCTTCTCTTTTGAATTTCCGACAGAGACAGTGCAGTGCGGCTTGACGACTTCTACGTGAGTGCGTGTATGCGAGTAGGTCCTTTCCTCGGAAGTCACCAAAAGCGAGTGGCGAGCTGTGGAGGATCACGGCTCTCTGCGGCATGGGCGTAATTTTAGGGGGGACAGGGGTTTCATGGCACATCATTTTGTCCCCATTCATTTGGCTGGGGCACCTTTTCTTCAGATGTCCTGTCCCCCGCCAATATTTTCAGCAAAGTTACTCCACTGCTCTGCGGGTAAGCCTCCTGAAGTCTTTTGCTCTCGATTTTTGAGTTTCTGCACTTCGAGCCACAAACATATTATGAGGTGGGTCTCGAGTGTGTAAGCATAGAAGAGGCGCTGGAAAAGGAGACTGCTGCGGTCCGCAGGCGAGTGGGGGTGAGATGGGGCTCTTGTAGTAAAAAGGAGCCCCCGTCTGAAACAGTAAATCTGGCGGTAGCAGTCACACACCCTTATTAAGCTGCACGCCGGCGAAGCACTAGGGCAAAGTAAAGTGGGCCAGCAAAGCCGCTGACGCTATTAATGTTAGCAAAGGCATTAAAGGCTTTGATAACCACAATCTTTATGGGAGATTGAAAGTGTATTGTCTGCTTAAAGTCCTCCTTTTTCCTTTTTGGTGGTCATTTATATATATTATTGCCCTTGTGCTATACCATTGCCGCTTTAAGAAGGATTTTTATTTGTATGGTTATTTTATATGAGCCTTAAGATTGACTACAGCTGGGAGACTGTGGGATTTCTCCTTTGTTCCTCGCTGTGCCTGTTCCAGTTACTGTGCTACACGATTATTTCATTTATTCACATGAGGCTTAATGGTAAACTCATAATTTTTAGTCCACCATTTTCTCCCTATTTGATTGCCTCCACAAGAGAGATAATTCGCAATTGGGACAGATAACTGCCAAATCATCGTAGCAGTATTCTTCTAATTTAGTAAGGTTAACTAAGTGTGTGAAGATCAAGTAAAAACTCATTAACCTTGGTAAGTGCCTAGAAGAAATCATCCTTGAAGAAATCAGTTCTATACACCAAGGCTGTTTAAGATTTATGCCGCCACACAAGAAAGGCCAACTAACTAATTACAATCTCCGCAAGAGAAACAATAAAATCATATTGAGTAAAGCTAAATCGAAAAAACATGAACCTCCTGTTAAAGGTGCAATAACCGACTTTTTTTCCTGCTAATGCTCAACCTGTAAATAACTCTACAGCAATAGATGAAGTAGAGCTGGCCACAGTAAACAACACAATTCCTCAGGATGTTACTAATTATGAGGATATAGATAACAACTCACTGCTTGAACTATGTTTGTCAATGCAGAGATCGATGACCCCGGCCCTTATGAAGCCATTGGATAATAACTCTCACAGCCAGCTGCCTAACAATCCTGTACTCCCTAGGGAACAAATTAGCAGGTTATCCGCATCCCCTAATTTAGCTATACATCAGGAACCATCTGTCAATGGCAGCGACATTGAGACTAGCCCTACTGTCCTGGCGGAGCTACAGTCATCAATGGCCTCTCTCCAATTTGCACAAAGAATACTATTAAAAATGTGCGGTCGCATTCTTGAAACTACTCTGACCCTTGCCCCTGGGGAAGCAGCCAAAGCTAGTACCAGCGAAGACGACAACTTAAAGCCAGCAGCAAGTATTTCTATACTACCAGAGGCAGATCAGGAGACTGAACCTGGAACTGCAGATAAATCAGCTGTGTTCTTTTCTTGCAAACAACACAGACTTCCTAGAAGAGCTGCAATGAGCAAGAAACCTTGCAAGGTGGCTTCTCCTCTCTTAAGAGCAGACTCAACAGGGAAACCTACCAAGAAGGCCAAAAAGAAAGCCATAAGGGCCAAAGAACACAAAGCCAAAAGTCATGGGTGCCTTATTAGCTGGCTTAATCCGAATAATGACAATAAGTCGTTGAGTGAAGATATATCGGATCTGGGGTCGTCACAGCTAAATAATGATCCTGATAAAATCTCATCGACTCCAAATAAAAACTCAAAAACGTCTTCTCCAGAAAAAGGCAAAGCTAAACTAATCTCAGCAAAAAAGGCTCCCCAAACTTCTTATTCTAATAACCGAGTATGCATTATAAAAAATCTTTACCAACAAAGTGAATTAAACTGGCTAACAAGGACAGAACCTATGACCAGACTTCACTCGGTGTCTCAGCTCTGCATCCTCACATTTTAAGTATGTGGAGCCTCTTCAGGTTACGAACTCCAATGTGTCGGCGATCCATTGCAAGTTCTTATCATCAGCTCAAATGATGCGAAGTTTTAAGGAGAACTTACTTGTGGTGAATATTGAGATTGATGCAGATCCGTATATGGAAGATCCTAGTTGGCCCAAAAAGAACCTAGAAGGGCCCAAAGAAACTGTTGTCCCTTCTGCTTTACCTAAAGGGGAAAATGTTCAGCTCATAGACATTCAAAAAGTGCTGTGCTGGTTGGCAGAATATCTTCCTTTAGCTATAAATAAACAGTGAGATTGTACCCTCATCTCATGGAATTGTCGAGGATTTGGACATCTGCGGTCGCCTGATGGATCTCTCTCCACTTTAGCCACTCATTCTTATATCTGCTTGCAAGAAACATGGCTAATGACTACGGTAATCATTGATGGCTATGTGATTTACCAGTCATTAGCTAAAAAGGGTAAACAGGGTAGACCCTATGGGGTAGTACTGATGGGTGTTAGACAGCCTGCTAAGTCTCGGCAAATAAGAACTAATCAAGAAGATAACATCATTGCTCTTGAATTGGTAGGGTCCCATGAGGGTCTCACGGAAATAATTTTATTTGTTACCTTATATAATCCTCCTGGAGCTAAGGTTGGAGAAGTTATCCAGGAGGCCCTTCATGACCTCCTTAGTGAATGGACTATGACTTCAGGGAACAAATCTGTAATCATTAATGGCGATTTCAACTGCCATATGAGAGGCATCGATGGAACTTCGATCAATTCTTTACTGAAACCGAAAAGTGATTTGCCCATATGATTGCAGACTCTGAAGGCCTAGGTTGGATGCACTTCTTCTCCAGCTGGGATCTGGAATCGATCAGTGGGAGGACACACAGTGATAACCCAGGAAAGCATACCTGGTGCAATGGCCGGGCCAGTAGTAAGCTTGACTATGTATTTGCGAGCCCTGACATTGCCTCTCGAGTCAAAGACATGCAAATAATCTCAAACGATTGGAACGATTATAGCCATCTTATTCTTTCCTTTATAGTAGACTATGAGACTCAGTTTGTTAAATCTATGGGTGACTTAAAAGTTAACAACTCTGGGTCCCGTATTTGCTGGCATGAAAAAAATATCTATAAAGCAGCCTGTGATGCACAAATAGTGTTAAACTATGATCCCCAGCTATTCATTACATTATCAGTGAATGATATTGAAAATTGGATAGCTAAATTTGCATCTTCTCATGCCGCTACATCAATCAATATGATATCTAAAGAAGGAAAGCAGAGTAAAACTTTTGATTAAAGCATTAGGGATGCTAAGCGAGACTTTAGGGCTGCAATTCGCAAAGCAAAAATTTCCTGTTTAACGTACGACTCATTCAAATCAGCCTGCAGATTACTTAAGAACCAATACACTACCTGGATCAAATCAAAGAGAAGAGCGGAAAAGACGAGACGCTGGCAGAAAACTGTTCAAGTCATATGCACAAAGAACACTAGAAATATCTGGAGGCTGTTGAGTGAAGCCAGAGGTCCGGGGGAAAACTTAATGATTAACACTATAGATGAACAACAATGGACAGATTTCTTATCTAATCGAAATACTTCAACCTGTGTGGAGGACCAACGAGCAATGACAATTGTTCCTTACGAGCCTCCTTTCATCCCTAATATTGAACAATTAATTATTAAAATTAAATGCCTGAAATCATCAAGAGCACCAGGCCCAAATGGCCTGGCAAATGTTGTTCTAAAGAGTAATTCTGAATTTTGGCCACATTCGATAAAAAATGTGTTCGATAAAATCCTGGTGACTGGTCAGATTCCAGCTTCTTGGCAAACTTCTATCCTTGTACCCAATCTTCAAGAAAGGTCATAGAATGGATCCAGGAAATTATAGACTATTATCCATGCTTGACTGCACAGGGAAATTATTTGCATCGTTATTGCTAGAGCAGCTGGAGGTGTGGGTCAACAAAGCTGGAATACTGAGCCAGTTTCAATGCAGATTTAGGAAAGGTTACTCAACTATCTTGAATTTGACAATAATGGATCTGTTATGCACGAGGGCTAAGAAAAAGGGTAATCCACCATTGTGTGCCCTTTTTATTGACGTTCGAGTCGCCTTCGACTTGGTTCGAAGAGATGAGCTATGGTTGAAGTTGGAAGCTCTGGGATGCTCTGAAGAACTACTTTATTACCTGAGGCTTTTACATCATGATACCACTGCTAGACTTAAATTAGACTCTCAGGGTACTATGACTAATCTTATTAGCCAAAATAGGGGAGTTAAGAAGGGCTGTGTGACAGCTCCCGTTTTATACAATCTGTATACTTACGATCTCCCTATTCCTATATCTGCAGTCTATAATTGTCCTCCCATAATAGGAGCTATGCACTGCCCTGTACTTGCTTATGCAGACGACCTTATAATCCTGGACCATACTTTTAGCGGGTTACAAAGATCGGCTAATGCACTTTGGAAATACGCCGATACTAATGGCTTAATCATTAACTGTGAAAAAACAGAGTTAATGGTATTCTCGGGAAGGAAATTTGCACGCCCAACATTTGTTATACAAGATCTTGAAATAAAATATACCCCTATATATAAATATCTTGGAGTAGAAATCGATGCCATAGATCAATATTCTTCCTATACACAATCCCAAAAAGTCAGAGAAGAGCAATTTACATCATTGATATACCAATTTACCCTCAAGAACTGCGGATATACGATTTCGGGAGTTTGCCAGTTGTACAGGCAGGTATTAGCTCCCATGATTGTCTATGGCCTAGATGCTTTATTGTCAATTGATTTGAAATGGCTTCAAGTGGTTGATGGCAAATTTTGGAGGAGGATATTGGGTCTACCTCAGTGTATACCGATGTCGATCATCAGACTTGAATTGGGACTGGTTTCCTTAAAATCTATTGTTATGAAAAGGAGAGCTGAGATGTATCGAAGGATGAACAACAATCCTGAGACTCTGCTAATGGTATCTATTTATCAAGAAATTTCCAAGGAGTCGTTTACATATCTCTTAAAAGATCAGATGTAGACCTTTTATATGGACATATGTTGGTCTTCCAAATGTAGGGGAAACGACGACTCAATGAAAATTGCCTTATCTAAAAAGGTTGATCTCTGGGACTGGTTGGAAAATTAAGAGCACTTGAGTAAACTTAAAAAAGATCACTTTGTGCATTACATGATGTATAGATTTCAGACCATGCAGAAATATATGAACTTGTGTCCTTCAGGCAGACTCAGACGATTCCTTCTCCTTTTGAGAATAGACCATTTGCCGGTTCTAGTGAATAAGGGAAGTTGTAGACAATTGTCCGCAGCTGAAAGATGTTGCCGGATGTGTAAAAACGTATCCGTCAGTGAAACAGCAAAACATCTGCTGACTGACTGCCCTGCTCTCATAAATATGTATATATTATGCTATGGAAAGTATGTACAGGACTTTGAATCAGTGGGGGAATCTTTGTTTTGGTTCCGCTGTGTTAACTCCTTAAATATAAAGATATACATAGCAATGTACAACATATGGCTTAAGATCGAGAATACTCTGGGCACAGCTATATAGGTTAACTAACCTGATGAGAGCATTATTCTGGCCTGATGGAACAAAAAGATGTTCCTAATCGTATAGGTTGTGATCTATTTATGCAGCCTAATTTTTCCTATTTGTCTTTTATCGAGATTTATAAGTATTATAATTGTTACAGTAATTATTATTTTGGTATGCGTATTTAAAGCCTTTTAAGGAAATGAACTACTTTTAATTGTTACTTTACGAAACGTTAATTCATTTTAGACAAGTTACTTATCAATGTAATATTTTTCTTTGTAATTTTTTTTATTTAATATTATTTATTATTTTTGTATGTTATTTTTGTATGTGTAAAGTTTATACTTAAACTGTATCACATTAATAAAAATATATATTAATGTGGATTTTACCACAAGTGTTCATTACAGCTTTGCTCGGGCATGCTGCTAAGCAGTGGAACAGGCTTGTCCTCTAAGAACTCATGTTGCGAGGCAATGCTATTCATCTTCTGTTTTCCAAAACATCAGTCTGTGTGCCCATAATATTCACAGATATTACATTTATTTAAGAGCTTAATTGTGTTCCTTCGCACGAATCTGCAATTGGTTAATTAGTCTTGCGTCTCCAGTCTAATTCTGGAATGAGTCTCTTCTTCAGTTGGAACTATACTATCATCAAACGAAAATTATCTGGCTATATCTATTCTATTTCATATATAAGCCTGAATCCTGAAATAGCAATGCATGCACAACAGGCGACATACGGCGTATTAAGAACAAGCTGTGCATAATACGGCCTCTGGATCACGAGGCTACAAACTGGACAGGAAGAGGAAAGGTCATGTGTACTCTTGCGTGCCTTCAGCACTCAAACACAAGTGGACAACGGAACATAGCCGCACAAAAAAGCAATATCCTTTGTATAGCACAAGTCCTGATGTTAATAAAAGAATGCAATGTAAACCAGGGGTGTAATGGTACAGAAACACCTCCCACGAGAAATCATCATTTTGTCCATAGGGAATTTGCGCCTTTGGAAAAGTAAACGCCCAATACATTTTGATCCTTTGATCCGTTATTCTCTAGTGCACTGGAATATATGTCAAGATCATACATCATTGTTGTGCTACCATATGGCTTCAAAATTCAAAATGTTTGTAGCTAGTGAAGACTTGAAGTTTGAATTTCTAATGCATGATTTATGTGCAGTTAATATGTGTTTTGGTTGGCCGTGCGTGCTCCCCATATTCCATAATCCACAGAGTAAGAGATAGTTCAGAAATCCAGAGCAGGGCACTTCCTGTGCCACAGGATGTAGATCCCGCCTCTCCACAGCTGGAAATGGCCCAGCCCTACTAAGAGAGGTCATCGCTAATGGAGGGAGGCCTCGACTGGCAGCATGGACTGGTGTTCATGAGCAATAGATTGGTTTTACTAAAAAGCAGTTGGTAAACGGTATAAAGTAAAATTGTAAGCTACAGTAATATTTGCATGTGAGCTCTGGGCCTCTGCTGGGTGGAGTTTCCAATGCACTTTGCAGGGCATGACCTGGAGCAAAGCTCTTGCAAAATCCAAAGGTGCTCCCTTCAAATGTACACGTGCTGACTCCGGCCTGAAATCTTTAACCAGTCTGGCCACATTGAACTGACGAATTGGGATATCCTTGTTTTTATTTGTATTATTTCATGTTTTTTGTATGTTAAGGACTGTTCTTTGATGTGTTTGTACTGGTCTGCTATGAATAACATTTTGTATTTTTGAATATAATGCACTATTGATTCTCACCCGTGAGTCTGTTTAAATTGTGATTCATTCATTCTTTTTGCTCAGTAGCATTGGGCTATTTATCCATTAGAGACTATTGTATGTCATATTATCCCTTGGGTGCCAGCTCTCTGCAGGTCACTTGGACACCCCAGTGTTGACACCACATTGCAATATCTGGCATATTGTGAGAAGATCCGGTTATTTTATTAATTCACCAATTCAACAAGCCACTTTTCCACAGGCGGGTTTAAAGAGCATGAGTATAATTGCAATGTTGTCTCAGTCCTGAAAAATCTGACAATTAAAAATAGTAAATTAGATTATATTGAAAACATTTAAAATAGACATGAAGGACACAGCACAATAAGTGGGATATGCCAGTAGACTGGTAAACATATGAAGGGAAAAGATCTGATCTGTAAACATCATATTCAAAGTTTAAGAAGCAGTGGTTCTCCAAACCCTCCCTGTCGCTGATACTGTGTCCAGAAGGAAGACACATGTTTATGAAGAACAGTTTCACACAACGAACAACTTTAGAAAAAAGTGGAGAGTTGAAGAAATGTCCACAAAGTCGAATATGTAGGATATACAAGGGTATGAAGGGGAAACCCTATATTAGAGATTGGTGAAAAGGCAGTATTTGGAGGGCTGCAGCGCTAAATACCTGCGTAACTTGTATTATACATTTCTATCTGAATCCATTTCTGATGCATGGATTACCCGCCTCTCTGAGACATAATGGAAGGTTTGTCCGGCTTTTACTAGGTTATGCGAGATTATTTTCACGAAATGAGTACACGCAGATGTCAAAGATGGAAGGAGCAAGAGATGGACTAATGTGGAATTTGTTTTCTTCTTTTTGTGGTTTTCATTTGTATGTGAGGAATTCGGAACTATTCATGGAGAATGGATGTAGGTGGTCTTTGAATATTTTTATATGTACTATATTACTCTGCTGTGGTGTGTTTAATGTTTCTTATGTTTTCTTATGTATTTGGTGATATTTGAGTCATTTCTATAAACCCAATAATAAGAAATGTAAAAAATATTAATTGACAAAAAAGCAGCTTTGGAATCAAATTACATATTGGCCCATTTGCAACCTCGCCTCATTCCCTACCGATATTATTTTGGTGCATCTTGTCTTCTGCAGGTTCTCATGAATTTCCTTGTATAACTTGGAGGTGCTCCTCAAGAGAAGACCTTATGAACGACAACAGAACATGAGCAGCTGATGTTAGCCAGATCTTTTCCCCCAAATTAAGTAATCGATTCTCCCTGCTAGCTCTTCTTCAACAGCCTGGCCATTCATGGAATTAATGTGCGCCGAAAATTTCAGCGCAAGCGTGCGAAAGCGTGCGAAAGCGTGCGAATCACAGTGCCAGTGTGAAAATCGCAGCGAAAACCGCGCACAGCGATTCATGGAAGTCCGTGCGCGTGGAAATCCATGGATGTGCGCCAAAATCCTGTTCGGCGCACGCTGGCGCACACGCCTTCAAACAGCGTGCGCTAAGCGCACAGGGAAAGCACACATAGCGCGGCGCACACAACAAAAGTAGGCATAGCACGGGGCATGACACGCGGAATGGGGAACAACGCGTGAAAATGTGGGCGTCACGGGGGAAGTACAGGAGGCAAGTGCGCGGAATGCCCACACGCTCGCCTACAACACGTATTCATGGAATCACACAGGGCTAACGTGTGCGTCAAAAAAGATGCGCTAATCCGGAAACATGTACGCCAGCAGGAAGCAGGCGTACGTGGACCCACGCAGCATAAAAGTGCACGCAAACAACAAACAAGCACAGACGCCAGGATGAATATACCGTTCCTAGCAGCAGTGGTCGTGGGATACCGCAGGAGGAGGATAGTCAGGCCCAGAATTTTCACACCCAAAATGCCTTTTTGGGATGCCTGATGACCAGGTGTATGGGAGGTACAGGTTTCCACCTCACATAATACTCGACCTGGTGAGTGAGTGGGAGGATGACCTCACATCACCCACTCTGTGCTCCCAAGCACTCAGCCCCCTGGAGAAGGTCCTCAATGTACTGCACTTCTTGGCCACTGGATCATTTCAGCAGACAAGTGCCATAGTGGGGGGGGGGTGTCACAGGCCACGCAGTCACGCTGCCTGCACCAGGTGTTGGGCATTATGACTGCACGCCCATCAGTCCGCAGGCACATATACCTGCCCAGAACACCTGCCGAAAGGCAGGCTGTTGCCCAGGATTTTTACGGGGTGGCACACTTCCCCAAAGTGCTAGGTGCCATTGACTGCACCCATGTGTCTCTACGTCCTCCCAGGGCATCTGAGCACATCTATAGAAACCACAAGCACTGGCATTCCATCAACGTCCAGGTAGTATGTGATGCCAAGGGAATCATCACCTCAGTATATGCCAACTATCTAGGGTCCACCCACGACAGTTTCCTTTACAGAATGTCAACCCTAAACCGGGACCTAGAAGCTGGGCGGCATGGCGATACATGGCTGCTTGGTGAGTATAAATGCCACAGCACATGCATGCATGTCAGATACTGCGTAATGTCACAACCCCACTAATGATACCCATCGCCACCTCCCCAGGGGACAGTGCCTACCCTCTGAGCACCCGCATGATAACGCCAATTCGGAACGCCACCTGAGATAAGATACAACACAGCCCATATTGCAACCCCGGGGCATAGTGGAGCGCACGTTCGGAGTGCTCAAGTCACGTTTTCGCTCCCTTGACAGTTCTGGCGGGCAGCTGTTATACGCTCCCCCAGTAGTGTGCAGGATCATAGTGGCAGCATGTGTTCTGCACAACGTTGCAACACGCCGTGGCCTGCCGGTGGACATGGTGGTGCCCCCACATCCCCAACCACATGCATGCCCGCTGCACATGGGAGGGGAAAGGGCACGGGGTGAGGCAGCCCGTACGCAGCTGGTGGCTAATTACTTCACCTAAAATCACACCCCTGTGGAGTGCACACAGCCCTGGCACATACCAGCTGACAATCAATGATGATGACATAAGGGACATTCAACTGTCACAACCATACCAGCCTGAGATTGGTCACGTGGAAGTGTTACATTGTGTGCATCCCTACCTACACAAACACCACCAATGCTGTGTCATCAAAAGACACTTCCATGCTGCTAAATTCATGACCCCCTTGCAAAATACAACATGACAACAGCGTCATGTCACCCAACCCCTCCCCAGCTCCGCCACCCAACACACCATGGCATGCCACGCTATGTGAAAGCAAACAAAGCAATCCCCAAAACCTGACACAAGTGTCACAAAGTGCACTGTCCCTAATGGAAACTGGCCACACACAATATGCTACCAGTAATGTAGAACTAACAACACACATGACCAAATACTTACCAACAATACAATGCAGCAACACAACCTCAAACATAGGAAAAATAGACAGTACTAAGTTAAAGTAGTCGTAGTCTTAGAACCTGAATATGCCAACACATCGACCCCTTCCAACTGTAGTGTTGCAGCCTTCCAAATTTGTCAGTGTACTGCATAGAACATGAACTCCATCTCCAAAGTAGATGGCCTTGTGAAGACATGAGGAATGAACCTGCAAATTTGGAGGGAGACATGGAAGCACAAGCACATATTAATACACCATGCAGTGTACAATACAACAACAATATCCACTAGGAATGTGTACACAGTATTGACTACAGACTGCCGACACAGCTCATGGGAGTCCAATGTCACTATGTAATTCACTGTCACTTGGGCACACCCTTTGCAAGCCCATGGAAACGGGAAGCAGGAGGGATGTGTGCCTCACGAACCCAAGCATCTAACCCAAACTCAGGACAAGCCTACATGTGCCCAGCTGGAATACAGTGGATGCCCACGGGAGCCACACAAGGCAACACACTGTAAAAAAATTTAAAATATCAAAAATCAAAAATGGCCATGTGGGGGCAATGGGGGGGGGACCCAGGAGGTCCGAGGACAGGGGGCGCACCAACAGCCACCTGTGTGGATGTTGGAAAAAAAAAACACCTTCATGGGCTCATGGCCTGCACGGCTACGCTATTGTGGGAGAATTGCTGCTGTCGCTCTCATCACCCTCTGCTGCTGCATCAGGAGGTGGTGGTGCTATGGGAGGCAGCCCACGCAAAGCCCTGGTATGGTCCTCCATGGCAGCAAGCATGCGGGTGTTGAAGGTCTGATTCTGGAGGATCAAAGTGGGGAGATCCCCATGCACCACCTCACGGGTTGCACGCATTTCTGCACGCATGGCCTCCCGTGATGTCCGGATCTCCTCACGTGTTGCCTGCATCTCAGCTGAGAGCGAACGTGTGAGCCGCTCCAGCTGCTGTTCTGTCCTGAAATTAGTGGAAGCCTCAAGGTCAAGAAGAGTCTCCCTGAGGTTATGGAGTTCTTCCCTCAGGGCTTCCCTGTGGGCCTGGGACTCTATTGAGATGGATTGGCGCAGAGTCTCCAGTGCCGCCCGTCGGTCCCTGTTGGACGCCAACATGTCTTACTTGTGTGATTGGCAAATGGAGTCTGATGCCTGCTGTAGTAGCTCCATCTGCCTTTCAGGGGGGACAATGGAAGTGGCCACCCTCTCCATTGCTTGAGCCATCATCTCAACTGATGCTGCCTGTTGGGTTGCCATACCGTACATGGATTGTTCCCATACAGAATTGCCTGGTGGCGTACGGCCACCGCGTCGGCAGGCACCACACCTGTTTGGGGCAAGGCGATCTGCGCCTTGCTGTGCCAGCACTGTCTGAGGCTGCAGGACTGCATTCCCCCTCTGATCTGCTGGCCCAGGAACAGGATCAGATGTTGTGGAGTGTAACCCTGCATCTGTAACCGCCAAAGGCGGACTTACCAACACTGACATCCCCATAGAGGGTTCTACCCCTAGTGCAGGTGGGTTGGACAGAACAGAATCCCTGCCAGAAACACTTACCTGCGACGGCACATAGGTCTCATCATCCGAATCAGCACCTGAACAGAGGTCTGGGGAGGTTCACCCAGAGACAGCCCTGGACAGAATGGTCTGCAGCAAGATTGGGTTCTCACCCACCACCACACCACGTCCCCCACTAGTGCCCGGTGGTGCCTGAGAATCATCCTGGGTCTGCACCACCTCCTCAACCTCAACAGCATCAAGTGTGTCATCCCCTGCAAAAACATGAAAGACAAAAAATGGAAACAGGCATTAGCACCATAGCACACAAATAGGCCTGTCAAGCTACAGAACCAGTACATGATTTACACATGTCCCACATGACAATAACCCTCCCATGCATGCACTGTCACTGAGTTTGAAGAGGAGGCAAAAGGCAGACACTGATGACACCAAGATGGAAGAGCAACACATTTGCTGCATGCTGGGTAGCACTGCCATCACACATAGGCCTGTGAGTGGCATGTCCAATACACATACATGACACATGCCATCACACAGATGGCATGTACCATAGCCATGGTACATTCCACAAGTACATCCATATGTCAGTGAATGAGTACTGTCAGCCATCCATGTGAGATGGACATGATGAGATGAAAAATGCTACATAGTGTCACAAAATATGCATGTGCCACACACTGCAACAAATCCAGTGTACAAAAATACAGTGATTGCAGGCCGATGTACACATCAATGGTTGTGCACTTCAACATGACAGGAAACAACTATCATGTCCCACATTCAAACAGGCCCCAAAAATATATGTGATCAGGCCAATACTCAATCAACCTGAATGGTCAAATCATTCCCCTAACAAGGTAACACATGTGGGCCAATGTGGGGTTCATCAATGACAGAAGCATGTCACATATGTGACAATAGGGCTGAGGAATGCGTAGCAAAAGTGGGAGAATTGAAACAATCAGCCTGAACGAACACTGAAAAATACAAACAATGTGGTTGCAAGATGTCACTTCAAGGGCAACTGCCGTAATGTTGCGCTAAATTTCAACTGTGGGCAAAAGGGATACTGTCACACCCAAATCCAAGGCCGCTGAATGTTTTAGATGAAGCACATGGGTGACCCATACCACTCAGGCACACACATCCTCACCTGGCACTCAATCAGAACCCGTCACCCAAACAACATACACATGGATTACACACACATGCATGGGCACTCACCGGACAATGCATCGTAATCAGGTACTTCTCTCACACCTTGGACCTGTTCCTCTGTGACGAAGGTCCCAGCAACAGAATCATGTTCAGTGAGTTTGTTGTCCTCTGGTGGAGACCCACCGCCAGTCACCAGAGTAGCGGCATGATTTGAGGCCAGCTTGTTCTTTGCTCTGCATTTCAGGTCATTCCACCGCTTGTAGCAATCATCAGCTGTGCGCCTCACAAATCCAAGGGCACTTATGCGGTCTGCGATGGTCTGCCAGTGTGCCCTACGTTGACCAGGTGTGGTCTTGCACCCTGGAGTCACCAACATTTCACGGCTATGTTGCGACACATAGGTCACAAGTGCATCAAGTTCCGAGTCATTAAAGTTAGGCTTCCTTGACGTGCCGGAGTGTTTAGCCGTGTCTGGGGTCTCAGCCTGTTGTGCCAGAGCACCCTTCTTCCTCTTTTTTGAAGGTGGAGCAGAGCCAGAGTGGCTTACGCCGCTCGTGTCAGTAGGGGCAGAAGCACCAGTGGACTGGGTAGTAGGAGTGTGGGAATGCACAATGACCATAGGTCTTGGTGCAGGCATTGGTTGCAAGGTGTTGTTGGCAGGGGGAACGTCAGTTTGATGGACCTGGACCGACACTGTCCTGGCTGGGAGAGTCAGAGCTGGGGCGGATGGAGCTGCAGCTGCCCCTGCAGCCTCCCCACCCTGCCTACTTGGGGCAGCAGATGACATAGCTGCCCCAGATCCGCGTGGCTTGGTGACAACAACTTGCACCGCCACACATGGCCTAGACTTGCTGACCTGGAAGTCAACCTGGGAGTCATCCTGTGCCAGGTCAGGTGCCACAATGGGCTGGTCCAACAAGGGCTGAGCTGGGATGGTCTCAGCCACGTTTCCCTCAACCATGGGGGTGCATGGGTGTCCCTGATAGGTCCTCCACAAATGGGTGTATAGGGGCACCCTGCAAATCCCGGCCACGTCCCCTACCGTGCCCACCACGTCCACCTTTTGAAGGTCACCCACCTTTGCCTCCCTTACCGCTTGGTCGCCTACCAACCATGGCACTGATGTTGTTGTGCGTATGGGAGGAGCAGTAAACTATTGTCCTGGGCAATTGGGGGCCAAAGGGGTAGGGTACTAGATGGAATTCGTACCCTAGTGCTCTAACAAGGCTGTCTGTGACCCCTGGGGGAAGATGACGGGTCACGGAGTGCACAGGCAGCCCAAAAACAAAAACTAACGTGCACGCAACCCCTCGTAGACCACGTGCGTGGAAAAATGAACACGCACTATGCTGTGGCACACAAAAACACAAAAATAAGCGTACTTGTAATACACGCAGCCTACAATGAACTCTGAAGGGGTACGCGACACACGGGGCAAGCACAGTTGGTAACTACGTGCGCGACTCACTGTCTGCCTGGACAAAGAACATGAAAAAGAAGCGCGTGTGCGCGTTGGCAACACCCCCGCCAAAAGAAGAATTGTACGCTGTCTGAGGAGACAGGACAAAAGGAGAAGTGAACACTGTTTGAGGAAACAGGCCCAAAAAATGAAGAAAAATAAAAGCTGTCAGAGGTAACAGGGAGTATGAACTAGAAACGCTGTGAAGTAATCTCGTGTGAACCGACAAGAAGTACAGATTCCACCCACTCACTCTCCACGAAGAGCACGTACAAGGAAATGGCGTCCTATACGTAGCTTTTAAACCGGCCCACACGTACACGTCACATACGCATGTATGTGGGCCCTTTCCTCCAATTACACGCGATGACACACGGACGTGCAGATTTTCCACGTGGGCTCTGTCATCACGTGCTATGAGGGAAACACCCGCGCGTGTCACGTCACAGACGCGCTTACGCGCTAAGGGCCTTTGGTCCAATGAAACCGCGTACGTGTGCTGACGCGCTTACGCGCTAAGGGCCTCTCCACGAATTACACGCAGACGTGCAAGATTTTCACGTGCCAAATCACTCCATATCAAGCTGGCCACGCAACAACACACGGAAGACCATGCTCCTGCCCAGAAGGCCGAATTACTGCCCCCCAGAACCCTGAGCACGCTCCCACCTGCCATCTGCTGCTGCCTGATTGCCTGCTGCCCACGTCCCCTGCTATTTGCTGCCTGCACATCAGCCAGGGGTACAGTTACTGTGACCACCCCTGCTGGAACCAAAGACTCCCGACTGGTATACCATCGCTCCACAGCCCAGCCCCAGGACCCAGTTGCCCACCCACTCCTGCCTCTGGGGTTGCCATGTCGGGCACAACATCATCTGGCACCACTGGCAACCCCCAGCCAGAGAGGCAGAGGGCCACCAGCTTCACTGGCACCGAAGTTGGTGTCCTGGTGGAGCAAGTCCTGGGGCAGTATGATGCCCTCTTCGGACGTTCGCACGCCGACAAGGAAGTACGGACCAGGATCCGGATGGACATCGTAACTGCCATCAACACGGAGGGGGTGGCAGTCCGCGATTTACAACATGTCAAGAAGCGCTGGGAGGACTTCAGGTCCAGGACCCTCAACAAGGCCCGGTTGCCTCTTGAAGGCAGCGGATCCTAAGGGGCGCCGGGGCCACCTGTCGGAACACCAAATGAGGGTCCTGGAACGCATATGCCCAGCGCTCCACGTCCAGGTCCTTGAGAGGCAGACCTGTCTGGAGTCGAGCGGTAAGTGCACATGCATACTGATTGTACGTTGTGCGTGTCGTGCCTGTAGTGGGCAGGTTGCACATGTGTTTTTGTATGGCCATGTATGGATGCGTATGTACAGGGGGGTGATGCTGACACATGCAAGTCCTCTCATGTGTGAGACAAACGGATGGTGTATGTGTGGGTAAGCATGCAGGCCAAATGCAGATGTGGGAGCACACATGTTTGAAATTCTGTGTATGTACGTTGGCATGGTTGTGGTGTCACACATGGATGGTGGTTCCTGCTGCATGTATCTGCACTGTGTACGTGTGCATGTGTGTGTATTTGACAAGTGTGCAACTGTGATGCAACTTGGATGCATGTGACACTGACATGTAGAAGGCTGAATGCCAGATGTGACATAGATGGCGATCTCATCACTGTGACAGTTGGTGAACATGTACACATGCATGTAAGTGTGGCGGCGTGTGTGCATGTGTTGTGCACTCCCCGTGTTTCATGTGATATCAGACTCACCTTCGGATGCTCATGCTGTCGTATGTGCATGGATGGTGCTGGCTGGTGCGATATGGCTGTGGAATTGCTCATGTGTGTGAGTTGAAATGACATGTGTGTTGGGGATTGTGATGCCATGTCTGAAGTTTGACACTGCCACTCATTTGCAACTGTCATGTGTGTATCAGTCCATTGTACAGTGCCCTGATGCCTGTGTTCTTTCTCTCCCTGTCTGCAGCGTCAAATGATGAAGAGGGCGGAGAGGGTGCTGTGGATACAGCGGCAGGGATCGCAACGCCAGCCGGAGACGCAAGGTCCGGCTCCCCTCCCAAGTTATCATCTCATCAGGGAGTGAGGAGTCTGGTGCCGCGTCCCAGGCTGCAGCTGCCGAGGGTAGGTCCAAGAGGCGGAGGTCGGAGTTGGACTCCTCAGCAGCAGAAGGGGCAGCTGAGACCCCACAGGGTCCGACGGAGGAAGATGGCACGGAGTCATCCAGGTTGGTGGGGGGTTTGGTGGAGGAGGAGGCCGTGGAAGGGACAGACACGGGGTCTGGAGGTGGGGATTCCACTGGTGCTAGTGGTGCAGTGCAGGGGCTGGGACAGGAGGCCGCACAGGCCGCCGCGGAGGTGCCTGTGTGTAATCCTGTCCCCGATCCTGTGACTGCATCATCCTGCACCAGCAGGGATGCCTACGTCCAGACCCATTTTCAGGGAGGGTATCGGCTTACAACAACTGTCCTTCCTCTCCCTGCGGACGTGGGTATCCGGGACCGGGTTGAGCCTGACCTGAGTGGGATGGCGTTGCGTCAATGGGGCATGCGAGGTGACCTGCAGTGTTTTCGTGAGGACACTGCACGTCATCTCGAATGTCTCGTTGACCGCGTTGACCTACTGGGACAGGTCACCAGGGCCGGATTCCTCCGTTTGCTGGACCTTGTTCCGACCCCCTCCTCACCTGAACCCCCTATGCGCCAGTCGTCCTCCATGCCATCTTCCGACCCATGTATTACCTGGGTACCCTGTGGAACTGCCTCTGACCCTGCGGCCAGGCTGGTGGAGGAAAGATCCCTACCACAGTTGGGAGTCGGACGTCCAGCAGGGTTGGCCACTTCGACAACTGCACCCCAGCCGGAGGAGGACGTGCAGGCAGCAAAAGCCAGGGCACAGGCACAGCAACAGCAGCAACAAGGTGGGAGCCATGATGGCTCGGTGCCTTCAACATCAGAGGGGCAGGCATCGGCCAGAGGGCAGGAGGACCCAGGACAGGAAGTGTCTTCCGTGTGGCAGCGGTTAGGCCATGCTATAGATGCGGAGCAGCAGCGGGCGGAAGAGGCACAGCTCACGATGGTCAGGGCGGAGAACTCCATGCGTAGGGCTCTGAGGCAGGCCGAGTGCCTTGAGGCAATTCGCAGGGACCTGGAGGTCCAGATGTCGTCGTCCCTGCTAACCCTCGGGGCCATGGAAGAGGACCACCTTCGGGACATCGAGCAAGAGTTCGATGATGCCCTGGCCCGGGAAATCAGGAAGTGAGCCGTCGGACTAGCCCGCTGCCATTGTAAATAGTTTTTAGAGTTAGGTTTCCTTTTCGTTTTCCTTTTATTTGTGGTGAATGGACAATGCCACAGAAATGTGTACATAGTTGTATTTTTAGGTAGTTTGTTAGATATGTTTCATTTGTTTGGTTGTGCTCATGGACCCTTTTCATTCTCCAACAATGGATTTATTTGACATTTTTTTTTGAGTTTGCACATGGATTAATGTTTTTTTTTTTCCACATTGGATTGTAAATAGTTGGACTATGGATTCATTTGAATTTTTTTTTTCATCATGGACATGAAGCAATGGGTTTTCTTTTCCTTTCCTTTGGATTTGCGTTGGTGGAGTGAGAGTTTGGACTGTTTTTCTTGCAAATTTTTTTGAATTGGTTATGATTTTCATTCACTCATCTTTTGCACATGCTTTTCATTTCATTTTTGCTATTATTATATGCTTTCTTTTCATTGATTTATTTATGTAAATAATACATTTGCAAATTTTAGTTCCATGTGTGGGATTCCCTCATTGGGTTGATGCATGTGAAAATGCGGGTTTACACAATCAATGCCAACCAGTGTATGTGTGTGACGGACATGTGTTGATGTACATAGTTGACTTTTGATTTTTCTTGAGATAGGCATGTCAGTGTGGGGTGGATTGGCAAATCATTGCGTCTCAAGAATGGGGTGGCGTGAAGTGGTTTTTTGGTGTAGAAGTGGGCCATGATTGTGCATCATTATTTTGTTTAGGGGGGACATGGGTGGGGGCCTGCTGGCAGGTGCCCCTGACTGCTGGGGGGTGGGGGTGCAGGGGGACATGGGTGGGGGCCTGCTGGCAGGTGCCCCCTGACTGCTGGGGAGTGGGGGTGCAGGGGAACATGGGTGGGGGCCTGCTGACAGGTGCCCCTGACTGATGGGGGTGGGGGTGCAGGGGGACATGGGTGGGGGGCTGCTGGCAGGTGCCCCTCACTGCTGGGGGGTGGGGGTGCAGGGGGACATGGGTGGGGGGCTGCTGGCAGGTGCCCCTGACTGCTGGGGGGTGGGGGTGCAGGGGGACATGGGTGGGGGCCTGCTGGCAGGTGCCCCTGACTGCTGGGGGGTGGGGGTGCAGGGAGACATGGGTGGGGGCCTGCTGGCAGGTGCCCCGCACTGCTGGGGGGCGGTGGTGCAGGGAGACATGGGTGGGGGCCTGCTGGCAGGTGCCCCTGACTGCTGGCGGTGGGGTTGAAGGGGGACATGGGTGGGGGCCTGCTGGCAGGTGCCCCTGACTGCTAGGGGGTGGGGGTGCAGGGGGACGAGGGTGGGGGCCTGCTGGCAGGTGTCCCTGACTGCTGGGGGTGGGGGTGCAGGGCGACATGGGTGGGGGCCTGGTGGCATGTGCCCCTCACTGCTGGGGGGCAGGGGTGCAGGGGGACATGTGTGGGGGCCTGCTGGCAGGTGTCCCTGACTGCTGGGGGGTGTGGGTGCAGGCGGACATGTGTGGGACATGAGTGGGGGCCTGCTGGCAGGTGCCCATGACTGCTGGGGGGTGGGGTTGTAAGGGGACATGAGTTGGTGATCAGTGGTGCAAGCAGACATGTGGCTTGGCTGGGGGGCATGGCCATGGTGGATGGGCTGCCTGCGGGACATAACCAGGGGTGCGGGGTAGTCCCCTGTGGTGTGGGCTGCCTGCAGGGGCCGTGGAGGGTGTAGAGGGAACACCTGGGAGGACCCACACAGCCAATTCACGTGTAGGACTCCCCACACACCCCGGAAATACACGTACCCCACTCGCACAGGGCCCATCGCGTGTGAAACTTCCTGCGCACCCCTGAAATACACGTACCTCACTCGCACAGGGCCTACCACGTGTGAGACTTCCCGTGCACCCCCGAAATACACGTACCCTGCTCAAATCGCGTGTGAAACTTCCCGCGCACCCCTGAAATACACGTACACCACTTCCATAGGGCCTATCGCGTGTGAAACTTCCTGCACACCCCTGAAATACATGTACCCCACTCGCACAGGGCCTATCGCGTGTGAGACTTCCCGCACACCCCCGAAATACACGTACCCTGCTCAAATCATGTGTGAAACCTCCCGCGCACCCCTGAAATACACTTACCCCACTCGCACAGGGCCTATCGCGTGTGAGACTTCCCGTGCATCCCCAAAATAGACGTACCCTGCTCAAATCGCGTGTGAGACTTCCCGCGCACCCCCGAACTACACGTACCCTGCTCAAATCGCATGTGAGACTTCACGCTAACCCCAGTTATACACGTACCCCACTTACACAGGGCCAATCACGTGTGAAACTTCCTGCGCACCCCTGAAATACACGTACCCCACTCACACAGGGCCTATCGCGTGTGAGACTTCCCGTGCACCCCCGAAAGACACGTACCCTGCTCAAATCGCGTGTGAGACTTCCCGCGTACCCCCGAAATACACATACCCTGCTCAAATTGCGTGTGAGACTTCACGCAAACCCCACTTATACATGTACCCCACTCGCACAGGGCCAATCGCGTGTGAAACTTCCCTCGCACCCCTGAAATACACATACCCCACTCACACAGGGCCTATCGCGTGTGAAACTGCCTGCGCACCCCTGAAATACACGTACCCCACTCGCACAGGGCCTATCACGTGTGAGACTTCCCGCGCACCCCCGAAATACACGTACCCTGCTCAAATCGCGTGTGAGACGAAATACACATACCCTGCTCAAATTGCGTTTGAGACTTCACGCAAACCCCAGTTATACATGTACCCCACTCGCACAGGGCCAATCGCGTGTGAAACTTCCCTCGCACCCCTGAAATACACATACCCCACTCGCACAGGGCCTATCGCGTGTGAAACTGCCTGCGCACCCCTGAAATACACGTACCCCACTCGCACAGGGCCTATCACGTGTGAGACTTCCCGCGCACCCCCGAAATACACGTACCCTGCTCAAATCGCGTGTGAGACTTCACACAAACCCCATTTATACACGTACCCCACTCGCACAGGGCCAATCGCATAGGAAACTTCCCGGGTAACCCTGAAATACACGTACCCCACTCGCACAGGGCCTATCGCATGGGAAACTTCCCGTGCACCCCTGAAATACACGTACCCTGCTCAAATTGCGTGTGAGACTTCACGCAAACCCCATATATACACGTACCCCACTCGCACAGGGCCTATCGCGTGTGAGACTTCCCGTGCACCCCCGAAAGACACGTACCCTGCTCAAATCGCGTGTGAGACTTCCCGCGCACCCCCGAAATACACGTACCCTGCTCAAATCGCGTGTGAGACGTCACGCAAACCCCAGTTATACACGTACCCCACTCGCACAGGGCCAATCGCGTGTGAAACTTCCCTTGCACCCCTGAAATACACATACCCCACCCGCACAGGGCCTATCACGTGTGAAACTCCCCGCGCACCCCTGAAATACACGTACCCCACTCGCACAGGGCCTATCACGTGTGAGACTTCCCGCGCACCCCTGAAATACACGTACCCTGCTCAAATCGCGTGTGAGACTTCACGCAAACCCCATTTATACATGTACCCCACTCGCACAGGGCCAATCGCATATGAAACTTCCCACGCACCCCTGAAATACACGTACCCTGCTCAAATCGTGTGTGAGACTTCACGCGAACCCCATATATACACGTACCCCACTCGCACAGGGCCTATCACGTGTGAAACTTCCCGCGCACCCCTGAAATACACGTACTCTGCTCAAATCGCGTGTGAGACTTCCCGCGAACCCCAGTAATACACGTTCCCCGCTTGCCGTGTGCTGTGTGGCAGCCCTGTATACTGGTACAGGGTTAGCGCAGCCCTTTGCGCTGGATTGGGGATTTTGATGGCTTTTCCTTGCGCGAGGGGCGTTCTTGGGGGCGTAACTGGTGCTGCTGCAGGGTCGCTGCGACACTGTGCGCCACGGCTGGTTGTGGTAGTTAAAATCCATGAATACGCTGTGTTCGCAGAAATGGATTTTAGCACACGCGGCTGGCGCAGAGATTCACACGCGCCCACTGTGCGCCAGCCGCGTGCGCCACTTGTGCGCTAATTTCTATGAATTACCGTGATAGTGTGTGAATGTCCATGTCTCCTGGACAACATAACATGGATGATTTCTGTCATAGATAGCATAAGAATTCACTAGGTTGCCAATAGGTTTTAAGTGTTGTGAATGGGTATTAACAGAAATTGTGCAGACATGAGCGTTTTTTGTTGTTGATGATAAAACAATGGATTTCAGTAATAGGACAGGCGGATGGAGTAATGAACTAGCTGGTGCTGGAGAAGGGGTTTTGGAAGGGCATGATATGGCCGGTACTCTTGGTATCTCTCATCTCCGCTGGCGCCTCCTACTGAACTGGTCTAGGTTAGTCTCTAGTAAGTGATAAACCCCTACTGCCTACTAACCTGTCTGACTTAATGGGATGGCCTAAAGGCAAAAACGTATCAATCAAATCTCTCTCAACAGAATTACTAACCTGACCCTAAAGTGTCAATGATGTAGTACTATAGCGTGGTGTAACGATGTGCCTTCATATCCCAAAGCCCCACTCTTCCCCTTACTACTCTTCTCCCCTACTCCCCTTTATCCCAACTCCACCCACCTTCTCTCCCTCCTACATCTCTCTCCCTATCTCTCTGGTGTCTCTCTCCTCTCCTTTACCCAATTCCACCCATTACCTCTACCTACCATGTCTCTCTCTCCCTATCTCTCAGATGTGTCTCTTCTCTGTCTCTCCGCTGTCTCTCTCATCTTCTATCACCTACCTTCACCCTACTTTGTTACTATTGTCTTTCTGATCTTAATCCTCCATCATACTCCACACCTCCCTACTACTATGCCCCTCCACCACACTACGATTGCCTCCTCTGCACTACAGCCTGCTTCACACTACCACTCTCTCCATGTGACTACTACACTCCCTTCTCTGCACTACTACACTCCGCCCTACCTCTCTATACACCGCACTACTCATCCCGTACGCAGTGGTTTGGTGCCCTGCTGACACTCAAAATTAATTAGCTCTCACTATTCTCAAGCCCTCCCCACTCCTCTCTAAACCCTTTCTCCTTGCACCAACTCCTACACCCGTCCCTGCCATCCATACTCTCTCCCATCACCCACTCCCTCTTAATGTACCTTCTACTACCACACACAATACTCGTACCCACCATGTTATCTTTATTTTTCTCTCTTTCTCCCCTTCTATACACCCTTCAGCCCCCATTTCTTATGCTACACTGCACTACTCACAACTGGTACCACTTGCTCTCAGAAATGCTTCATCTGCACTCTGTTTAAATTCTGCCACCAACTCTCCAGCACTCCGCTCCTCCATCCGTCCTCCTTCTGGTTACTTGGTTGACCTTCACCTTTTCTGACCTCACTCGAACAGCCTACACTCTGTCTCTCCTTCTTTCTTCTTTTATACTCTGGTGCTGGTGGTTCTGTTTTGCACTCCCCATCCCTTTGGCTGCAGCACTCACCTGACTCTCTGATCCAGTCGGTGCTTGTATTTTCCCCAGAAGCTGAATACCCAGGAAAAAGGCTTAAAAAAAACCTCTATGTCCCTCCCTGTTCTCCAGCACGGCTTTTCTGATAGACTCTGATGGTTTCCGTGCTGTTTCTGTGGTGTGCTATTGGCCCGGAAGTTTATTGTTCTAATTTTCTGCTGTCGTGGTGAGTTCTGTGATTTTCTGAGGTGTATCTGGGAAAGCGTTGGCTCTGGCCTTTTTCTTGGTGTGCCTCCTTCCCCAGTGTGGGAAGGTTGCCTGTCCCCTCTGTACCTTTTGACAGGTTCATGACCTTGACCGTGTCACATTTCATATACACTTTAAGAGCCTGATTCATGGAATAATCTGTGAGGAAAATGGGGACTTTGTACTCCAAACTGCGTGTGAAATACCATTTGTCGATTCATGGAATCGACTGCGTGCACTTCTTCTTACTTTGTGGGGACTTTGTGGGGACTTTGTGGGGACTTGAGTTCAGAAAATCGTACACATGCCATTAGGGTGCTGTAACAGTTACGGGGGCACCCACGCAGGGTCCCTGGGATAGTGGCCTGCTTGCAGGGGACCTAATGCACTGTTTTGAGAGTGAATGTTTTCACGCCCGGGGAGCACGCAAAGGTAGCTATTTCTGGCTGTTTTGTTGGAGGCGTTCCGGAAGCGACTTGCGTATTTGGCTACTTAGCGCATACAATTCCATGAACACGCGGAGCACCCAGAAAAACCTCTGCAGCAGGCTTGCGCAGAGTCATTGTCAGAGCTCGGATTTGCGGGATCTCTGTGCACTATTCCATGAATGGGGCCCTAATTTTCTTGATCACTGTAGAAATAGAAAATTCAATTAAAGGTTAGTTCCGGGACTTTTTTTTATTGTTCCTATGGTTCGGCCATGTGTTTTTAAGCATAAATCGGTAGATCGTAGAAAACTTTCCTATGGACCTTACCCGACTTTTCGTCCATTAACGCACTCGAAAACATCCGCCATTTTATGATAATCCTATCATTTCCCCCCATCGCCCTGGCTCACCTGCTTTTGCGGCACTAAATCAAATCCCCCGCCCCTGAAACAGACTTGATCAAAACATTCATATTCCCCGCCTCTATCCGTGACGTGACTGAGCTGCGTAGGCAAACGCGCCCAGGCGTCTTCTACGCGACTCCACACAGAACCAGGAAATGAGCTCACACAACACAGCGCGCCACAATTGGGAATATGAAACTGTACTTTTAAATTAAACCGCGAGATTGTAAATTTGGCAAAGTACATTTATTTGACATCAAATGTTTTGAGAATATTCAGCGATTTGCATTTTTATTTGCTCACGTTCCGAAAAGTTCGTTTCGAGGCACACGATGTTCCTTTGCTGTACACAGGGTCTTACATCAATGAATTTTTATTTGCTCTCGATCCAAAATATTTCGTCTTGAGGCAAGCGATGTTCGTGTGCAGTAGACAGGGTGTTGGTTTACGATAAAATAAGCTCTTCGGTCGCACTGATAATCGCATGGCTGTTCCAACAACGAGGCACTAGGCCACCACAACGGTGTGTATGTTGCATCTAGCCGTTAGTACCGCGTAAGGGCATACTTGTACTTGGCGATCGTCCCACAAAATGGTCAGGGTGCTAACGTTGTTCACGCGGAGAAGCAATTGGCGATTATAGAAGCCATCCGCCGGTGTCTGGTACTCGTGACACAGACAATAATGGACGATGTATCTATTTGAAAAACATAAAAAAAGGAAATTAGTCTCACCATCAGATCTTTATTAAAATTATTCATTTTATATATTAGGTCTGGAAATTATTTCATAGCTAGGACAGTGCAACTGGGTTTTATACGTCAAGGGGGGGCTGTAGGATACTGAGACAGTCCCCCAGTGCAGGGGTTGACAGGGAGTGCAGGTGGAGAGTGGAAGGGCCCAGGACCGAGGTCGCAGACAGTGGACCAGTTGTAGCAGGGGAGAGGAGACGGTTCTCCCCAAGATAGTGCGCGGTACAAAACAATATGCCACATAGAATGAACAAGTACAACTTAACCCGTCTTTAAAGCTACTGTATAGTAATTAAATTGCGGTATAAACTCATCTAAAGAGTTACTTACATTATATTTGCATTTTCCATTGTGTCTGTGCGTAGGGCAGCCCCAAAATACCACTCTTTCTATGCCGACGTTTTATTTCTTCTAATGAACGAACATGAAATGGCTTTCGTTTCTGAAATTATATTCATTATCGTTTCTTACGTGGTCCCGGCCTGTCAAGGTCAAATAACAATAGAACCTTATACTGAGTCGTGGGCCATTCTGGCACCCGAGAAAAAATCAAAGCAGCTGACCTTCACTTTGAACGAACACACATTCCTAGTTAGCTACATTCAGTGTAAGGCCGTCTTACAGGACTTGAAATTTACACTCCATCTTTGCATTTTGTCTGCGTGCTTTGCAGCCCCACAGAACCATAAATACGGAGACATTCTATATTTTTTGAAAAATCATTTATATTACTGTTTGGTTTAATTTAATGCGCAAATGAACAAGGTTGGATAGATAAACATATTCAATGGGCCTGCGACATGAGGAGACTCGAGAGAACAGACAATCAAATTACAATCATTTAAACCGTGATGTGTATTTCTCAATGAGCTCTTCTTTAGGTGGACATGGAACAGAGGCAATGTTGGGTGGCAATGCAGTTGTCACCTGCACAGGTTCGTTCACAACTCCATTTATGTGCCTATCTAGGACGTCAACAATAAGTCTCTCAATAAACCCATATTGCATATCCTCAAACACTGGTTTGATCACCCATTGTTTACTTCTTTTAGTGAAGGCCTTATTGTAGCGAAGCGTTCCTAAAGTTCCGGTCGTCCTACTTTGTTGACGGCCGACATTATGTTTATGTGCCAAGACCGCTAAAAGAGTCCGATTTATCATGCCCTCCATGCCAAAATGCAATCGTTTTGGCCTGTACTTTAGGCACATATTGTGGAACACCTCCAAATCTCCTGTGTGGCAGAATTCCGTGAGTCCCCTCAAAGCTTTTGTTATAGTTTTATCAAATACAATCTTTTCAATGGCTTTGTGAGTGGGTGATGAAGGAATCAACCACTTCTTCTTCCGTGCCTCCTCTGTGGACAAATGGCCATGTTCACAATTGTGGAAATGTTGGTTCGTGTTCCAGCTGTGCACGTTTGTACAGTGTAGCAGTACTGACCGCCATTTTTCCAGTAGAATTTCCAACGACCCTCCACATGTTTTTGAGCTCCACCAAAGATGGTTGCTGATTGACTTGGACCACTGTGAAATACCTTGCATATCTTTTTTTTTTACCTGCAGCCGACAATTTTTTATTGATTGTTTTTGCAAGATGCCAAACGTCAAATTGGTGATTTATATTTTTGTACTCTTCTCTCATTGTCTTGGCAATTGAAACATGTCTGTCCGTGGCTATCAGGTCGATCACCATTCCCCGCGATTGTAGTTCTTGCAATGATGCTACAAAGCCAACTTTCTCCATGGCCACTGAGGATGTACTTTGTGACACCTGCACGACCACCGAACTCACAATTTTCTTACTTTCCATGTCCTGAAAGTGGTAGGTGCAGTACTTGGCTGAAAATCCTGGGCTGTCGCACTGTCCATCACCGGCTAGCCTGAACCGTTTGCCCGCGAATGTACTATCAATAGACATTTTTTCCATTCTCCAAGCTTCGCTAATGGCTGGAAATAGATAATCGGTTTGGTATTTGTAGAACTGAGTTTTCGCAATGAAATGGATTCCCACAAACTGAAAGAAAGACTCTAATTTTTTAAAACTTGAACCACTAAAAAGTGCAGCCGCTGCACAAAGTAGATTGCCTGCTGGCAGTTGTCCCAGCATGGGTTGTGCAGACCATGAGAAAGGATGATATTTTGTACAGGTGGCATGTATTTTAAGGTTAGTGCCTCGAATTGCACGAGTCACATTAATCAATGGCTCCCCACATACTTCCCCACCTACCGAATGCCCACATTTCAACCGAATAATAATATCAATCAAACAACTATCGAATACAATGAATTTGGCCTCTTTCCTTATACTGTCACTCTGCATCCCAGCTGGTTCGGCCTGTAACGTTGAGGACATGTCACTCACATGAAAGGTAGAATCTCTGATATCGTCTTCCGCTATGTTCAGTGATATTGAAGGTGTTTCATTGTAGTCCACTTCATTCTCTTCCATTGCAACATCTGTTCCTTCTCCGGCAATGGGTGAATAGGACAATTTCTTCAACTTTCTCGCGGTCATAGTTTTTGCGGGTGTGGATTCTGTGAATTTATCTCCAACTGCATCCGAACTACCAGGAGGACATTCACTATCAATGGCTGCATGTGGTATAGCTCCGTTGTCAATCACTTCATATTCTTCCCATTGGCACGATGCATCTCCAGTCTCAAGTCCCTGCCAAAAGGTTTGACAAGCAACATCTCTCGTTCGCTTCACTGTCTGTGTAGATCTAGTTCGTACACCCACTCGCAACTAGAGGACAGATTGGAAAAGGGATGTTCAGTTTAAACACAACTTACAGTATTGAACTATTAACAGTGAAAAACAACATAATATAGTGACCAGGACACTAACCTTCTTTTGCTTTCTTTTCTTTGAAACTTTCTTGCCTCGAACTTCAACATCAGGACGCTGTTGCTCCGACTCGTGTGTGCATGTCTCCACTTCCTCTTGCGCTGCAATGACTACATTTTCATGATAAGCACATCCATCACGCACTGACGCTCCATCGACTCCCTGAAACATAGAACTTTCATTAGTATGTATAATAATATCGAAAACACAAAATGTACTTGGGGACCAATACCCACGTACATCTCAATAGCAAAACACGAATGAACGCTTTGTGTAGAACATTCAAACGACAATTATTCCCGCATTGTTGATCTAGTTAGATGGAACTGTCAAGATCCATACCTCGGGCTCCTCATAGACTTCCATTGATGATATTATTGAAGATGATGCTTCAGTGACTCCCTGAAACACAGTAATTGCATTAGTATGGTTTTCTATTTTGATAAAAAGAACAGAAACTTTGTGCAGGCGTGAACGGCTCATCTAAATAGACCTGCACAAATGATCAGTTGTCTAAAATAAATAATGGATATGTAAATATGATTCGATTTGCTTGATCGTTGGAAGTGTCACCACCCAGAGATCTGCATCAACTACTAGGGGTGATGTTCTTGTAGAAGAAGCTCCGTCATCTCCCTGAAACATAGTTCTTGCGTTAATAAAGAAGGAAGTATAGCGGATGTAATCACGTCATATGATTTCGCTTGATCGAACTGTCAGTATCCATACCTCGAAATGCATAAGAACATCAAGGGACGATGTAACTGCGGTGCACACTTCTGCAAGCTGTTGCGCCGACCCGTAACTGCATGCTCCCCCTTCTTCTTGGACTAATGCTCCATCGACTCCCTGAAACATAGGACTTTCATTAGTAATGAACACAAAATTGAAAAAAGAAGACACATAGGAGGGCGACGGAACTGTCCTGAAACGTACCCCGAGCATCTGAGTGACATCAACGGTAGTCGTCAATACGTTGGACTCCTCAGCATCTCCCTGAAAGACAGTACTTGCATTATTTTGGATAACAATAATTATAACTGAAAACAAAGACTAGAGGACGAGTACAAGGGTGTACCATTAGGTAACATAATTACACGATAAATTAAAACTATTGATTTACATGCCTAAAACAAGTCAGTGGCAGAATAGCCAAGTAAGATTACCCGATAGGCGCTTGAAGTGGCTGATGACTGCAATAACGACACGGATGGAGAATCTTCCGCCTTCATATTGAGTGGATACATAAATGGGGAAATTATTGTTAGCTAATGCTACACACTACCGCAAGGCCAAGAGATAAATACGTAAACTTGCTCACCAGTGGAGGGATGTGGACGAATAGAGTGGGAATAGCGGTTGAGAGCAATTTTCGCCTCGCTCGCGGTGTGTTCTTCTTTATTAGCAATGATGTGGAGTACAAGTCAGAGGTAAAGTGCCTGCTGCAGATGCGGTATCGATCACCCCTCTTGTCCGCAAAGACCTCTAGGACTCTACTTTCAAGCTCAGACGGTGGATATCCGCAATATCGGACCCATTCTCTTATCTGATCTATTGTCTTAGGGAAAACATGCATTATAGTACCTTCAGATTTATTATGGGTCTTCGAAGGGCAACTGCCAATGGAACAGGCAGGCATTGTGGAAAGTTCTGAAAAGTAAAGATCAACAATTCTCTATGAATACCAATGTAAACTCAGAACATGTGACTAGTTCCTTGCATGTACTGTCTTGAACGAAAAGAAATTGGACGCAAAATGATTATGGTACATGGCCTTACCTTGACGAACAAACAGTTAGATGCAGGGATCAGAGTAGTTTCTTGTCGTAGAACAGGGAGCAGTTCACAGGTTGCAAACTGACGAGTTTCCTCGAAGTGGTCACGGAAGTTCACAGAGACGAAGAGCAGATAACCAGCACCTTCACGGGTTGACTAGCAAAGCGCAAAGAAGTGCTCATTAGAAATATGAAGTGGGTTATAAAGAATTCGAAACAGGGGTGTGTTTGTGAATGAATGACGTGTATATGTCATGGCATTATGTGGATTGCAGGGGGCCGTCCAGCGTGAGGGGGGATGCTTGGCAGGAGACACGGGGTCTGGAGGTAGACATGGGAACAACAACCCATGCTCTATAGACCACTTTGAAGTGTACATGGTCTTTGGCACCTCTTGGCCTTTATCGCTCCCTGACTGCTCCAGTTGCCAGCACAAGTACCCCGGTGCGAACTGCCTTTGATAGGGCGGGGGGTGGATTGGGGCGGTGGTCGTGCAGACAAGACTCGTTTGCCGCAGGGCCTCACCAAGGAGAGGCCATCTAACTGCATGTAAGAGGCTGGCTGCAGGATCTAGTACATGGAAGGCAGGGGGGTGAGTTTATAAATACCTCACCCTCCCAGGAGAATATATGGGTGCAGTTCACCCTGGAGACCCTGGATGCCTAGGCAGTTAGTCAGCAGCAGGCTGGCCTGTGGTGACAAGGCGGCACGGGCCAGAGGTGGTCATCTCTGTACCCAGTGCCCAAAAGGATGATTTATTATGATCAACCATATTTACCTATAACCATGTTTTGTATCAATAAAATACAACGCCCTTCCTTTTATTGCCAACGCTTGAACAAATCAAAACAACCATTGTTAAAATATATATTAGGTTTTATTCTGGATCTTAATTTCAATTGAACATAAATAATAAACATTACACATTGTAAATTTGCGGTTGCAGCACATCCAGGGAAAATCCGCGGTATTGTCCACTGTCGCTGGGGAAATGTTGTCTAATGGCACGTACCGCACAGGCAGGTATTACTCTCCGAACGCGGTGTCCGAGCCTCCCGTGAAGCCACCAAGTGAAGCAACGATAGGCCACCAGCCTGTACCACCTGTGAAAATGAAAGATGCAAACTGTATTAAAATGACAAAACTTTCTTATCACTGTCGATTCAGGTAAAAAATGTCATTCTGCTTTGAAAAAAATTCTATCTAGAAAATGCACAATATGGAACCAATTTACATGCATTCGAATGATATGTAGATGTAATTTTATATGTGGGAGACGACCATGACATAGTAGTGGCATCACTGACATCACAACCAGAGTATTCTTACTCGTTACTCGGATTACGCGGACGAACAGTGCTGCGAAGTTCGTGCATAAGCACCATCATCATCCTCAACACGGTCCGTGAGAGGCAGGCTTCCCTGAACTCTGGCAGCTCAGTGATACATTGCGGACTTGGCTCGCCTTCCGAAATGTAGGCCAGGCATCCCGAGTTTTCTCGGCAGCAGCAGTTCTCCTCCTCAGTTGGCATTAGCTCGCACCGATTGCACGTGCACCAGGTGGAGACGCCGTCCATGCGACATGGTCCAGGCTCTTCATCCGTTGACTGGTCCTCCCAACTGCCGTCCGAATCCCCATCGTTTTCGCGTGCTTGCCTTTCCAGTAGTTCTTCCTCGGTGTACTCGGGCTCGTACATATACGGCATTATTGTAGCCATTATGTGGTAAAGAAAGTAAAATAATTTATAGCGGTGGTACTGGTATCTGTTCACACGGGCTACAATCAACGAAGGTAGCTGACCAGAGCACAGAAACGAGTCACAGAATACTCAAAGTAACACAGAGAGAGGAATGGATTCGAAAATCTGCTGCTGTGTGTTGTGAAACGGTCTGTTTATACTTATTGAGGAAAGAGGCGTCCTGCCATTTCCATGGCGACACTTCATTAGCTGAGGCGCAGCGATTGTTGACACGAAACGGGAAATGGGCGGTACGCGTCTGCTGATGTCAGGCTCAGGGGCGGGGGATTTCATTTAGTGCCGCAAAAGCAGGTGAGCCAGGGCGATGGGGGGAAATGATAGGATTATCATAAAATGGCGGATGTTTTCGAGTGCGTTAATGGACGAAAAGTTGGGTAAGGTCCATAGGAAAGTTTTCTACGATCTACCGATTTATGCTTAAAAACACATGGCCGAACCATAGGAACAATAAAAAAAAGTCCCGGAACAATCCTTTAAAGTGTTCATCATGTCAACAGCCAACACCACAAAATCACCCGAAAGAGTTGGTGAAAAAAAGAGGCTGAAAGAATATGAAGATTTCATTGCAAATCTATACTCAAGGGATTTCCAACACTCTAGAAGCATTTATTAATGAACAATCTGAGTTTGAGAAACTGTTTATTCAGTCTTGTAAAAATGCCACAACATGTTTCAGTCCTTAACAGTTATTCTCAGCTTTCTTAAGGGGGACTCTTGAGAGATAATAAGAATAATGTACTAAAAGATTACTTGGTGGCTACAATCTTGTGACAATTGAATGCCTGCAACATCCAGTCTATTGCGTCTTGTATGTAATCTGTAACAGAAAGCCATAAAAAATGAGGACTTAGACTTTTTTATTCAAACTGTGAGAAATCAATATCCCGACATGGGCAGGTATTACCAGTCAGATAAAAGCCTGGGGCCTGAGGTATAGTGGGCCATGGATGTAGGGAGGAGGGAACAACATGCACTCCCTTCTTCCTTTCCATGGAGCCACGGACGTGAAGGAGCAAGGTGTTCCTGCTTTCGGCGTAGAAATAAGGCAAACACAGGTAAGTGGGGCTGGGGTAGGTGTGAGGAGGGGAGTGGGTAGCGGAGGTGAAATCAGTAAGGAGTTGGGGAATGGAGGCTTGGGCAGTTAAGACGTGCCTGCCCAGGGTGGAAGATGGCGGCCTTCCACTTCAGAGGACACTCAGAATGCAGGAAATATCGTGAAGTAAAGCCTGCCTTTTAAGCTTCCTGAGTGGCTGGAAGGGTCCATGACCCCCCCCGCCCCCCCACGAGTCTAAATTATTTTTTCAGTCTACATGTATTCATTTTACAATATCGATTGTGAACATAGATTTCCACAGCGCTGTTGAAATCTAGTTTATGAGTATAGAATTGTTAATGTACTAAATGTACCCTTATGACAAACCCTTATTGAATACTCCTCTTGGTACATTCTAAAGCGGAAGAGGGGGGAACTACACTTCCCTGCCTTTACTCGTGGCACACACCTTTTTAGCATCATCAGTGGCTACCCCTCCAGAACATAAGACTCACGTCACTACCACGCGCTTATGTGATGCCTGTTTGTGCCTGTTCAGACCCTGAGGGACTCTGGCGCACTGCTCTTTGTTCAGGGATCTTAAAAGTAATTATTTTGCTTATGTTTTTTGTTTTATCCCCTCGGGATTTGGCTAATGACGTTATTGAGGGAATGCCATTAGGGGTCTTCAAGTAAAAGAACACACATACAAATTAGCCCTCCTTGCAGACAATATCTTAATGTACATTACAGACCCCATGACACTGATACCTAATCTATTGAGATTGCTCTCACAGTGTGGTTCACTCTCCGGCTTCAAGATTTACCTGCACAAATCAGTAGCACTACCACTCTAGGAGTCAACTGCAGAAATCAGAGAAATACTTGCTCGATCACAGTTTCAAAGGAAGGACTTGTTTATTAGAGATTCAGATGAACAAATGTATAGATGATTTGTTTGATGCCTATTATCCACAACTATGGAGACATTTAAAAGAAGATATGGCTCGTTGGTTGAAACAAATGCTATTACTGGCGGGAAAACAAACACCCATTAAAATATATGTTCTCCCTAAATTCCTCTTCTTCTTCCAGATGCTTCAGCTCCCAGCCACCTTCTTAGCAGAAGTGAAGTCAACCCTAATGACCTTTGTATGGAATGGTAAGAGACCCAGGACTGCATACACCCCCATGACCGATCAAAGGAAAAGGGGAGCAGAATTTTCACGCTTAGAAGATTACTATAGAGTGGCACAGCTTGGTGCCAAGGTGATCATTTGATAACTAATACTGATAAGCATTGGGTGAAACAGGACAATTAAGTCATGGCACCTGGTCTCAGTTGGGGAGTGGCAATGGGTTCCAACATGTAGAATCCCGAACAGGATATATAATCACCCATTATTAAAAGTGTTGTTGTACTGATAGAGGAAAAGAGAAAATGCACAAGGAGTGTACTCCTGGCACACGCCCCTTAGCTGTGTCTGGGCTCCTCTGATCAGAGATTTGATCCTGGAACTTCTGAGATTTCAGACATGGTTTGAGGCAGTGCTCTCAAAGGTGGGTTAGCTGTGGGATACGGGCACATTTATTAGTATGGACAAATTACATGAAGCACGGGGCATGATGTCACCATACCCTTTCATGTTTCTAAAAATGAAAGGGGTTATAATGGACCGCAAATGAGTAGAGAAGCTGAACAGGAGGTTACTGCGATTTGAACAAGTCTTAGACAGGCACAAGCACCAAAGGCCTTATAGAAGTATTATATATGACGTTACCTAGGAGGCATACAATTCAAGTGCATAGGATCAAAGGAGAGAGACCTGACGAGGGAAATATCTCGAGATGTGGTCCCATCTCTCTCAGAGAGTATGGAGGTCATCGATCTGCATGCAATTTAAAACGCATAACTGCTAAATAGGTGGCAATATACCCCTGTTAAATTGTGTATGGGCGTCAAGCCAAACTGTTGGAGGGGTTGTGGAACAATAGGCTCTTACAGTCACATTTGGTGGGAGTGCCCATCTGTTCAATCCTACTAGAAAGAAGCACTTGCTTGGATAAAAGACTAAGAGGGGTGGCAAAATAGCAATGCATGATTTTGATTTTTTTTGGGGTTGCGGAAGGTAGAGATTCTTTTAATTTTTACTCCATATGGCACGTAACCTTCTTCTGGCAGCAAGGGTTTGTGTTGTTATACACTGAAACTGACATATCTGCCAACACAACAAGAATCGGTAAGCAAAAGAAAACTATGAACTGGAAAATTTCCGCCACTGCACGGGACACCGTTTATCGTCTCGGAGAGGCATTTTACATAAACGCTCACATACCGCAGAGCGTGCAGAGTGTGAAGAGTGTCTGTCAGTTGGGTAGTTATGGCTAGAGAGGCACCGTGAGGCAGAGAGGAGGGCTGACCCTGCTCCCCTCTTGTAAGGTACCAATGCTGGCTCGCCAGACTTGGATGACATATGTTGAGAGGACCTTATTATCAGTGCTGGTGGTGTGCCTTTTTATGTATGACCTGAGAAGCTTGAGGAAAGTACAAATAATGTCAGAGCCAAGGCGCGATCCTCTGACAAACCTTCAGTTATCAATTGTTTTACCCCTGCCTTCCTCCCCCTTATCCCTGGTGAAGGGTTTATCAACTACAGGGGTTATTGTGGATGAGGGATCCAACCACCCACACAAGCGTGCAGCAAGAAAAAGTACTAATAGCAAATTGGGAAAAAGAAACAAAAACTATACAATTACCTCATTTTTTGACCCAACAACAATACAACCAACTCCTTTGCTACCTCCACTCCAGGGTAGCGATGTTGGAGTTCTTGTGTGCAACCCTATGGATCAGTCTCAGATCTTGGGGGGAAACTTGGGGGGAAACTACTACTGTATCTACTGATGCCCTGTTAAGAGTTTTTGACCTTTTTCTAAAGTTCAACTGGGCTACAAGAGAGGATCCTATGAAGTTACGCCAGACATAATGGGAGTTTCCATGCATGAATTAGCGATCTCTCTATTTTCTTGCATGTCTAACCCGGCACCAGTGCCCTCGAAAAGGCTGTCCACAATGCTCAGGCAGGTCGAAAATCGGCTGACCGAAGGAACAGGCATAGCCTTTGATGGGCCAGTTAAGGAAATCAATCAAGATGTATGTGACCTCAGGAACTTGTCTGAAGGGCTTAAGATGGATTCAAAGAACCATATGTCACTACTTGCATCTTTGCTGTTCCAGTTTAATCATATAGGAGTGCACAACAAATTGAAAGACTTTTTGAGTAATAATGCTACCCTAAACCTTGTTAACCCTGACAATGTTAGTGTGAATGGAGTAAGAACGACTAATCACGAGGAAAGAAACAATGGTTATGGCAACAATATAAAATGTGCAGGCTTTCAGGAGCAGAACACCAAAGTGGCTCAAGCCTTGACTTCAAAAATTACAAGGGTAAGTTCCACCAGTCCGTCAGCACAAACTGAGGTCAATAAGACGCAACACGTACTGAATGCCTCCATGAAGGGCATTAAGCACATGGATGTGGAGTGTGTGGAATCCCTGTTGGCGGAATCTGCCTTTGTGGAGAGCTTGGATAAATCATTGGGGGAGCTGACGGAAGAGCTGGTCCCAGGAGCCTTGGGGAGCATTGCCATGGGAATAGCTGTTCAGGTCACTGCCTTGCCTTTGTTTAAAAAGACAGGCGGAAAACAGCCAGAGAAAGCAAAAGCCAAAACTAAGTGGTCCGAGTAGAAAAAGGTTAAAAATAAGCCACAGAGCAGGCAACCTCTTAATTCGTCTCGTAAATTCCTGAGGACCATGAAGAGGCAACCTACGGTGATCGCAGCCCTTAGAAGTGTCCTAGAGAAAAGGGTGAGCACCCAAAGGAAGGTGGATACAGTGCGTCTGAACGAGGAGAAGGGGAAGAGGCTTCAGGTAGCACTCTGCATGATCACCAGACGGACACGTCAAGTGGTCCTAATGGCAGATTCGTCGTCTGTGCAGTACGGCAGTGAGCTGAAGGAAGCTAGTGGGCCGGTTTGTTAGATACAAGGGTATGCTCTTTGGGTAAAATGTCCAGAAACATCAGATTTGATTGATCATCTATTCAGGAAGATGGAACGTTCCCCGAAGCCTGTGAATCTGTATCTAGGGGGCTCCTATATCAGTCTGGTTGTTGCATGCTTGGAGATCCAAGGAGATCCACCTAGTTTGTACCAATTACTGGCTCTGTAAGGAACACAATTAGCAACAGCCAAACCACGGTCTACAGCATTCTAAAGAATGCTAAAGGATCTGACTCTGTCTTAGAAGGGTGCTTGGAAGACATGGGAGATCTGTAATGGCAATTGAACCAACAGCAAAAAAGAAAACAAGACATCATTCCCCCACAGCACACTACTTACAAGGTATTGTTTAAGAGTCTAGTACATGCGAACAGGGACTTTGTATTAAACAGATCTAATATATTGTGTCTGTTGAGAAAAATACCCAATGTGATGGCTCTTTCCTATAGAGAATTGGAAAGAGTGGATTTTATTGATCTACATCGTACTGACCACTCGGTCATGTATATAAGTTCAAAAATAGTCACTGACATACTTTTCAGGGAATTGCAGACTCTGAAATTACAAGATTTTGATTTGACCGTGCACCGACCCCTCTAAAACATTCAACAAACATGGTCTACGTCCCAGCCCTATTACCCAATGAAATATGTGTATCTATTCACCTTAGGGTTGAGTAAAAAAGAAAGACTCACGTTTCTAAGGAAATTATTAGGTGTGAAGCTAATATCAAAGACTGGGCTTTGTTGACGGATGCCCTTCACAATCAGGGCTTAACTAAGAATACGTAGCATGCTTGAAAATCCATCTGTGAATAATCATTTTGTGCTAGCTACGGCATCTGACAATATACTGGCAGTTGGTGTGACCATAGTGCCCTGTGGGAGGGCTTTCCGATGTATTAATGTGCATTGGAAACCAACTTCCACTAAAGGTTCTGTAATTGTGTCAGTACTGAGTTCTGTGAAAGCAGAATGGTTGGAGGCAGGGCTTCTGCACAACATCATAGTTGGGCGAGGACTTCAACTTGGACTGTCACTTGGGGGCAAGCATGGAGAACTGCCCCATAGATGAGGCTTTTGCAGGGTTGTCTACACTGGTTCCTGGTTACATGTGGCATTTTTTCTCGACTCAATGGGGGCTGTCCATCTGTGTTCCTGAGGATCTACGGGGGGTGAAGCAATCTATAGTTGGCATAGGGGAGATGCACAATCATGGATGGACTATATATATGTCTCCCATGAGCTGGAAGTCCTCTGTTGTCTTTTGAGACTGGTTGATTTACGTATTAGTGACCATCTGATCTTGTATCTTGCAATTAACCTCCCAGTAAGTTTACATGTGTTTCACTCTTCTTCTGCATTGCTTGATGTTGATCGGGGCGTCTTACAATTAAATTGAATGTTTCGACTTGCTCGAATTTCATCATGGACCCACAGAGGGAAACAGATGTTGGGGGATCTCAGAGTTTGGAGCGTTGTTTAAAGTTTTAATGTGTTGATGTTGCAGTGCTTGAGGGCTGTCTTCAGCACGAAAAAAGCTTTACCACTCTGGGACTCCATCTCATGTTTCGGACTCTAGGATTATTAATGCTAAACTACAGATAAGGCAATAACTGAGGGCTTTGGGCAAAGAGCATCAGTCTGTTGACTTTTACCAGAGGGCTAAGAAAATGATTCAATCTCGATATAAGAGCTTCCTCAAATCAATTAAGCAGGTTCAACAATGATTACTGGGAGATGTTGGAAACACTTACGTCGCACAATTGTGTAGACTTCTGGCCTACTGTTAATAAAAAGACGGCCATCTCTGTGCCTGATTTGGTGTTTTCTATTTCAGAGGAAACGTGGGTTGAGCATTTTACAAAGAAATATACTCGTCCTGTTATGGTATGTTGGGAGGTTCCAAGTTCGGAGGTTGAAATCTCAATCCCCAGCCCATGGGTGGAGGAGGATGTAGAATGGGCTACTAATAAGGAAAAGGCATCCCAGGCATCAGGCACCCACTACCTAGCCCCTGTGTTGCTTAGGCTGAAATCCTTTATAATTTTGATATACAAGAAAGGAGATGTTGGTGATCCCAACAATGTCAGACCTATAGCGCTGCTCGGTGCCTCAAGCTAAATCTTTGCTACTCTCTTATTGAGTGAAGTTAATGACTCGTTTGTAAGGCTGGGGGTGATTTCCTGCTATCCAGTGGGATTTAGAGCAGGCATGGACACAACACTGAATGCAATCATCATGGCCCATTTTAGGACGTTGATTAGGGGGGTGTCATGGTCTGGCCTACATGGCCTCACTGGACATGAGCTCTGCTTTTGACAGAGTTGAAAGGCCATGTTCCTACTAAACTGGTTTTGTTGCTTAAGCACCTACATAAAAATACATCATTGAGGATGAGACTTACTAAGGAGGGGGCTTTCACAGGGCCAGTTCCAACCCATGTGGGAGTTAAGCTGGGTTGTGTTCTGGCCCTGTTTCTTTTTAATGTCTATAACTCTGATATATACACACTGAGGTTGGAAGATATTATCTTTCCAGTTATAATGGGACATTTGAATCTTGATAGGATGGCATTTGCTGATTTTTTTTTTTTATCGAAAACCTATCGGTCTGCAAAGAAAGCTCAATTTTTTCTCCATCTATGTGGCTAAAAATAACCTATTGGTGAATGGTTCAAAGTCAAAGGTGGTAATTGTTTCCAATAACTCAAGACCTAAGACCATGTGTTTGGTTGTTGGGGCTCAATGACTTTAGAAAGTCCTAGCTGCCCGCTATTTGGGATACAATTTAACAAACAGTAGCTCACTGGTGGAAACCGGGGCTGTGCTGAGGGCAAAGGTAAAAAGGTTGGTTTCGCAACTGACTACGATCTACAGTCTTCTCTGTAGATTCTTTCTTTTACCTTTCCTAAAATTGTATCTAGATATGGTGGAGTCAATTGTTTTGTATGGATTGGACTTTTCACTACTGGACCTGGGAGATATCCTCTACCCTGTACAGGGCATGGTCTGGAAGAAGACTTTGAGCCTGCTACAGGGGCTTCCTAATGCAATTATTTGACATGAGCTGTGTGTGGTTTCTCTGCGGTTGAGGTATTTATGGAGGCAACTGATTTGCTATGCTAAGATTGTTAGGCCCCCACCGCATTCATTGAATCAAGATCTGGGGATGATTTGTGAGCATGCGACGGTTGCCTCGTTGGTCTCTTTTAAAAACTCTATGATTACTCATTTGAGGGAAATTCATTCATCTGAAGAGGAATTGGTGAACAGGTCGGCTACGACCAGACGCAAACTTTTTATGCTTGACTGGTGCAGAACAACTGAAAAGTTGGGCTCCTATTTGTGTTTTAGGGAATATGAAAACTTCCCAAGAAAAAGGGGTAACCTGTCTAAGTATATCTGTTTGTTTCCATCGCCTAGAGCCCAAAGCTTATACTTACGGTTTAAACTAAACATACTACCCATATTGGACCGTACTAGAAAATGGGCGTTAACTCTTCAGCTTGTCGACTTTGCAAACAACCAACCTGAATAGAGACATTGAAACACCTTGCTCTTTTCTGTGCTAGCCTAACGGAACAAAGAACATTTAATTTTGGGGGCCATTTGGGATCAGAGAGGGAGACCTCAGGAGATTTGTTTTGGGCCCGGCTATGTGCGGGGATAACACCTCACTTGTTTTAGCACTTTATAACTTTTCACAGGAGATACTAGGAGAGCTTAGGGAAAGTATATCAATGTATGATTTTTTATATAATTGTATGATATTTTATGATGTTTGGTGCAAAATTGTTTCTCTTTTCTTTCTTGCGAAAGGCTTGCCTTGTTCTTTGTTCATTGTCAAGCCGTAACACAATACATACGTTTTTTTTTTAAAGCATTTTTGTTTGAGTGCTTGCGGGGCTGTGAGGATGTGTATGTCTGTATGTATGTATGTATGTATGTGTGCATGTCAGGGTCTGTCCGTGCAAAGGTACATACGAATAAGAGGTATCTATGAGTGGTGTGTACGTATGGGTGTGAGTGTATATGTGAATTAGAATGCATTGTGCATGTAAAGTGTGACTGCTTGTGTGAATGGGTAAGAATATGTATTTGTGGGGGGTGTCTGAGAAAGAGAGAGAGAGAGATACTGGGAGGGCACTAGTGCACACAGCCACCAAAGCCATGTTGTCCTACTGTAACATTGCATTTTAAACTAGTGTTCAGAGCAAAGACAACATGAGAAGTATTCTTACATGGGGGAGCATTTGTGCAGGCAGCAAAGACATGTTTTCTTACTGTAGTATGTTATTTTATGCTGGCTTTAAGAGCAAAACCAGCAGGAGGAGAATTCATGTATGGGGGTGTGGGGGGTGGGGCATATATCCAGCAAAACAGAGACATGTTTTCTAACTGTAGCATGGACGTTTATACTGGCATTACAGGCAGGGGCAACATGAGGAGTGTTCTTACATGGTCACAATGGCCTACATTGGTGCCATTCTGGACAGAATTTCTTACTGTGGCATGCCATTTCTCAGGACCGGCAAGTACCTACCCATTTAAAGCACTGATCCCTCTACAACACCACTCTTCACACTCCAGTACTCTACTCCGATCACTTGGAACACAGCGCTGCGGCAAAACATGTCTTACCAGAGTGCTGTTCAGTTCTCCAGGCCCTGGAACTAGCACAGGACACTCCTTGATCCAGCTTTACTTCAACAAGCAGACTCAGCACAGAGTGCTGCCGAAACTTTTGAAAGAGATCTGCTCGTTGAAGCATAACCCTGCTGAGCGCTGGGGCTAGAAAAGAACGAAAACAGCCATAGATCTGCCCTGTGCCGCGGAATGAGGGACACATGCAGCTACAGGGCACAAGCCCTTAACCGGGAGGAAGAAAAGGAGCGACAGGCAAGCTCCCTCCTTCCTCCTCTCTGCCTCTTAGGTAGGGCAAAATATAGAGGGGCTGGGGTGTGACAACAATCACCAAATGGTGGTCGGCGCCGGGCGGAAGACCACTTGCTATCTCTTCCACCCACTTCAAAGGGATGAAGAGAACAGGACAAACAAAAGCCATCTCCAGGCCACATTGGTGTGGAGTGGCCTGTCGGCTCTGACCGGATTGCTGCAGGCCCTGGCAGCATTTTGATCATGCCACCTGGGTCAGGCAAATGCATGGCTCCAGGTGGAATTTGCCCAATAGGTATTGGGCTCCAGGGCCAGGACAAGCAGAACGCACCCTCTGAACGGAGTGCAACACGTTTTTCAGAGCACTCTGAAAACCTTTCCTTTTCTTTCTGTCCTTTCTCTGCTTTCAACTCAGAGTCACGTATGGGGTCACTGGAGAAGATTTTCTGCTGTTTGGTCTCCAAGGTTCGTGGTTTCCCTCCTCGAGCTGGACCACAGTCGTGCGCAGAAACCTCTCGGCAAAGTTTCCTCGCTCCCTCGTTTTCAAGGCTACATACAGCGCAGGGCGTTTGAAATCTTCTCACCTCATAGCGTACTGGTCCGGTGTACCACTTGCAAAGTTAATCGCACATTTCTTCTAAAATAGGCTGAGGTCTTAAAGGAGACAGCACCAGAGATGCAGAACTTTTATTCCTCGCAAAACACCAACGTGGACGGCAACAGCAGCATTTTCCTACAGCCGGGTGAAGGAGAGCGGCTGCCTGGGTAAATGTAACTAACGTACAGATCGAAAGCACAGGCAAGAATGAAAAACTGAAGGAGCTTATCAGAAAGCCTGGCAGGCACGCGGGTGAATGTAGCAATGTGGAACGGTTGCAAGAGAGAGAGGGCTGAAGCCAGATCTTGGTTGGAAGAAGCGAGCAATACATGGAGCATTCACACCAGGCTACACTTAGCACCAAGTGAGCCAGAGCTACTGAAAGCCAGCATTTGCAGACAGAAAGCTCTGGGCAGGAGTTGTGGATACAGCACATCATCCCCAGAGGAGCACAAGAACATTTTGTGCCACGCCAGTTCCCCCATTTCCACAAATGTATTTGTTACCCCCTGGGGCTGGTCCCCAAGAAGGAAAAACGGAAATACAGACTTGATACATCACCTGTCATTTCCACCAAGCAGGCCAGTGAATGATGGCATTTCTGACCTGGAAGCAGCAGTCTCACATACCAGCTTCCGGGAAGCCATCAGTCTAGTAAAGAAAGCAGGCAGGGGTCATTATTAGCCAAGGCAGATTGAAGCCGCCTTCAGGCTATTACCAGTGCACCCTGAATCACAACCCTGGCTATGTTTTCAGTTTGAAAACACATTTTACATGGCAATACCTCCCCCTGGGTTGTGCAATTATATGCGCATTCTTCGAAAAATGTAGGTATTATTTGCATTTGCACAATAGGCCAACCAAAGGTTCACGCCAAAGGCATCATCAGTTCACTACTTGGATGACTTCCTATGTATTGGTCCCAAGAGCTCGGATGCCTGGAAACAAGCACTGGCGAAATGTGAAGCATTAGCAAAGGAATGGGGCATCCCCCTGGCCCAGGAAAAGACAGAAGCCCCGCTAGCATAATGTCCTTCGTAGGAGTAGAAATGACACTATGAAAGGTGAATGCAGGATCCCCAAAGACAAAGTAGGGGGGCTGCTAGAGACAATAACAACACTAAGGAATTAAGAGAAGCGGACAGTCAAGGAGCTGCAGTCTTTAGCAGGCAGACTACATTCTGCTGCAAGAATCATACCTCAAGGACGGATATTCTCAAGAAGCTTGGAACTAAAGAGCAAAGGTTTTAGAAAACCCCACTTACACACAAGGTTGGGGAACAATGTCAAGAAACACTTAACAACATAGGAAGGCTTCTTGAGGAATTTCAATGGATTGGTCATATGGCGAATGGCACTAAATACTGAAAGAAGGAGAGTCCTATTTACTGAGGCAGCGGGCATTCAGCGCTTTGCACCAATTTGGGGTAAACGTTGATTCACTGGCCCTTGGCCTGAGTCATGGCACCACAATAGGTGGAACAGAATCATCATGTTACTGGAAATATTACCCATGTGCATTGTCTTGTGGTTACTGGTCAGGTAGGTGTGCAACACAGAACTGGTAGTCTGGCCTGACAACATGGCAGTGGTCAGCATCACCAACAGAAGAACCACGTCATGCCCCCTAGTCCTGAAGGTCCTAAGGGCAATGACCAATACCTCTTTCTTTAACAATATAGAAATAAATAAAAATAATTGCAGTGGAACATTTTCCGTCGACTCAGACCAGATGCAAACCAGCTTATGAAAGAAGTTCCACAGGAGGTTTCGGAATTCCTGGCAGGAGAGTAATATCATCTTAGTGGCCAATGTCGGATGGCCGGGCCAGGAAGAGAGCACATCAGAGAAACGCACCATGATTACCGCTTCCAGCAAAATATCCCCAGTTTTCAGGCAGCCAGAAGCCCCGTCGAGGGTTTTGATGGAGCTGGCCAGCAAGGCGCTAGCAGCAAGGACATCAAAACAATAGAGTAACTGTTTGGCTACGGTAAAACAAGTAACAAATGTAGAGCACACAATAGACATAACTGAGTAGGTTGTTACATATTTGTAGAATGGGCTTTTTGTCAAAAGAAGAAGAAATCCTGGGCAAGGGCCCACCTGTCAGCAGTGCCACATTTTGTGAAGCTGATGGGGGAGAGGGCCCCACCCATAGCACTCTTGTAAAGTATGCACTCAAGGATTGGGGGAGCCTAGAAGGGCCAGCAAAAGATGCCCCCTGAATTTCAAGAAACTAAAAGTATTGATAGCATCACTGGGTGACATATGCACGGAGGCATATGAAACCAAATTGTTCAGAGCAGCTTTTGCACTGGACTAATCCGTGGCACTCTGGGTCAACAAATTGATAGCCTCAAGCACAAAGGCAGAGGATGGTCTAGCCATGTTATATGTACACATGACGAAGGATAGCATGACAATCATGATAAATACATCTAAGACATACCAAGATGGTGAAGGTAGAATAGAATGATGAACCTTTATTGTATAGACGATAAGGACAGCTGTCCAATATGAGTCACTAATACATTCCTTGCCTCACGCCCTTACCTGCGGGGACCATTTTTGATTCACAGGGATGGCAAGGCTCTCAGCCATTTCCAATTGCCGGCAGTATTAAAGAGAGCGATCGCCAAAGCAGGGTGGAACCCCATGGATTATGGCACCCATTCCTTCAGAATAGGGGCAGCAAATGTACCTTGGAAGGGAGCTCTGGGTGCACAAGCAGTGAAAAATGCTGGGGGGCTGGACATCAAGATGCTACAAAAGATGTTTTAGGCCCAAGTTAATTTAAACATGCATTCTCTTCACAGATGATCACACCCCCTACAAGTCAACCTGGATCATAGGGCACTCTTTTGTGGCCAAAACCGGAAGATGGACCGAGGACACAAGGGAAGAGCTACCGTTCAGAAACACGGCCACCTCTTGGTGGAGCACACCCGGCATGAGATGGGACGAGATACATGGCAGGCTAGGAGATCTAGTGAGCTTCAGAAACACCCTGAGTACTTAGTAATACACTTAGGGGGCAACAATTCAGTAGATTTAGAGAGAAAACAATTAGTTCACGACATATGCTCATCATTGACTGGCATACTGCACTGTTGAAAGAACACAGAGATTTTCATGTCTGAAATTCTACCCAGGAAAATATGCAGAGGTGCATTATCTAACAACGCGATTGACATAGTGAGGAAGAAGCTCAGTAAAGGTGCAGAAAAATGTTGCATAAGCATGGGCCTGAACTTAATTAGACACAGGGGGATATCTTTGGCAAACCCAGACGTGTTTTACAATGACAGGACCCACATATCAGTGAAACGGATGGAGATATTTCACACAGGGACTCTAATTCCCTAACAGAGAAGGGATGTACATAGAATAGGGGAGCTCTTTTGGGAGGAGCCCAAATGGCGGGGGGCCTCTTCAGGTGTGGTGGCATGGGCCAGGAAGGTTAACTGCCATCAGGCACAGGATTGCAGCACTAGCCGAATTACACAACAGGTCCCAATGACTCAGACCTGGAGAAGGATCTACAAGATTATCATCACGCTGGTGGCACACTGTTGGCAAATGACATTTTCCATTTCTGGCCAAAGTGCCCAAAACAAAACAACACAGCTCACCTGCTTGTGGGAATTTGCAAAATACACAGATTGTTTACTGGTATTATATCTAAATGATGCATACTGCCACTACAATCTGCCTCTCGGTAAAGATTATTGATAACATAATTCTTAGTGATGTATAGTTGCTGTTGTTCCTCCTCAGCTTATGCTCCGAAACCAAGTTATGTACGAGCAACACAAGCTTTAAAGAAACCATCAAAATCACATGTACAGTGATAAAGCTGCCCAAACTGGTATATATGTCCTCAATTTGCAGACATCTTTTTGTTAGGGTGAGTATTGCGACTAATCAGAACAGCAGAGTCCAACTTTCATTATTCGCTTAAAAGAGTTTCTTACTAAATCACTATAAGACATATTTAAAATATAAAATTGTGGGCATTCTTATGTTCCCACAATTCTCTTTGCTTTTATTCAAATCGCCCAGATTGGGTTCCATGAAGAGATACTGGCCCTCATTACGAGTTCGGCGGTAACCATGCCGCTATTGGTGGCATGGCTGCCGCAGAAATCGCGTCGGGGTCCGGGTCCTCGGAATGAGGCCTTACCGGGCCATTCCAAGTTCAGAAGGCCTGGTAATTCCTCCCTCCAAGGACCTGGACAATGTCCTTCCCAATTCCCATTTCAGCCCCCATAGGGCTGAATGGGAATGGGAGAGGGAGCAAACAACGGGCCATTACGAGATGGCCCGTTGTTTGCTCCCTCTTCCCGTCACAGGACCAGGTAAGCACACCTGGTTTTCCCAGGCGTGCTTACCGTGTCCCGTGAGTGGAACTCGTAATGCAGCGGTACGGAGTGAACGGCGCCGGCAACTTTTTACGGCGCCGTTCACTGCGTACCGCCAGGGTCGTAATGTGTTTGGACCCAGGCTGGCGCCATTCCCCTCAGCCCCTCCCCCCTGTTCCCCACGCCCGCCACTCCAAGGAGGAGGGAGTTCCCCCAGTATATTTTTTCCATTTCCAGCACTGCTCGTCACAATGCTGAATAACATGGGCCTGTCAATCAGCAAATGTACAGCACATGCAAGGACGTTTTAGGCAATATGAGCTTAGGCACAGTACAACTTGGACAATGTCTGTTTGGGCCATTGTGTAAAATGCATCATAAGGGTTATTTAAGACATTATGCTTTTGCACAAACGTCCTTTAGAATGCACAGTTTGCCAATGAAAATGCTGCCTTGCAGTAGAATCCCCACACCCTCATGTTAATGGAAAGAACTATGAAAAGGCGATTTAAATAAAAGCTAATAAACAACAATTCAATAGAAAGGCCAGAAATTCTTCCAAAATCTACAGGCCCTTAAAGCATGAGGGAAAAGACTAGACACTGGGGCTCATTCTGAGTTCAGCGATATGTGAAAAAAGTGGTGGTAACTGAATGACCCCCTCTTATAACATTCTGCTGAATTTTGAGTCGCCATTAATTTGGCTGAATTAGCACCGCCGGAATTACAGCCAACATCCGGCGGAATTAGTGTAAATATCCAGATAAATAAAGGTATTTCCACTGTATTACGAGTTGAAATACTGCCGGAAAAGCACTGAAAATGGGGAGTAATTCCACCAGAAGCATAGTGCAGTTCCCTACACTTTTCAGGTGGAGGTACATGCAGGTAGGTGCCACAAATGAAGCCACTGGTGCACCTAATACACTCAGGACGCTACATAAAGCACACACCTTCCCCAAACACAAGTTCCAACTCCATGCTGCCACTAGCCATTGCAAATTGGGACATGAAGCTGCTCATGCTGCGCATTCACATACAGAGGCAGGAAGACCAGCAGAAGCCGAGCACCCTTACACAGGGTCAGGCACCACACCCTGGAGCCTCATTGATAACCAGCTGGCCACCCTTTACCAGCTGAGCAGGAGACCAAAGGTGAGCTGCTCACTGTAATCCAGGAGGATCTGGAGAGCAGGATAAACATTAGAACAGCTATGCCCCCGCTGCTGAAGCTAGTGTTTGTCCTGCAATTCCTGGGAACTGGAACCTTCCAGCACTCCGTGGCCATGCTGCATGACATGTCGCAGCCCACATTTTCAAACATTCTTGGACAGGTGCTGGAAGACCTCCCGCGTCATGTGTTTCAGTACCATCTCCCTGCCCACCACCCCAGCAGTAGAGCATGCCTTTAAGGCATGGTTTTATGCTGTGGCTGACATGACACATGTAATTGCTGCCATGGACTGCACCGATGTAGTGTTGGTGGCCCCCAGACACATGAAGAGGTTTACTGCAACAGGAAGCAGTATCACTCGCTTAACATCCAGGTCACCTGTGATCCTGACCTCCACTATACACACTGCTGTGCCCACTTCTCTGGTTCTACCCACTATGCCATGGTCCTGCACAACATTACACTGCCTGGATACATGTAGAGGCACAGAGGGCAACGGATGAGGATAGCGGGTGAGTACAGGTGTCATCACACAATTGCATTGTGCTGAACTACAGAAAAGCAATGCGATCGGGTGGGGAGTGCATAGCCACAACAGAAAAATGAATACCCTGTCAAGGTCCTGTACATGCAGGACTTGCCCTCTCACTGCACAAATGACAGCCTAAAACCCCCAGGACTAGGACATAATGAACAATGCTGTATGAATTTACAAATGCACATTGCCCAAAAGACTTCAACCACACACACATGACTACAAGTACCACACTGCAACATAAAACATTATCCATCACATTCCTTGAACCACAAAGTAAAACACAGCACCAAAGAAAGGTTATGCTGGCAGTAGTAAATCCATATACTGAGGTAGATGATGCCATCATGAAATAGATGCAGACGACAGACACCTGCTGAGGTACAACTAACAAACCATCAGCTTCCCCTCTTTTACCCCAGCAGAGATAATTGAGGCAACCAACAAGTTGAAATCTGCCCCGCCTACGGACACTATTTCTTTAGACGTCTTATAAACCATAATGCCGGACATTGCTTGAGAGTCACTCAAGCACTAAATCATTCTTGCTCAACTGGGGTGATTCCCCCAATGTTAAAGCATGCCTTGGTAATACCCCTTGTAAAGAATCATTACTGGACCTTTCAGTTCCTGCTTACTTTTGCACTATATCCCTCTTGCAGTTTCTCATTAAACTGTATGAGTCTTTGATTACCCCGTTGACTGTTACATTTCTTGAAGAACTTTTTTTTCCAATCCTCACCAATCTGGCTTTTGTCCAGGGTGTGGCACAGAGCGTGTCCTGGTATCTGTGGTTGATGATCTAGTTTGGCTCTCTGATCAGGTTGGTGTCGGTTCAATAATTCTTTTAGATCTGTCAGCTTCATTTGACACCACTGATCACACTGCTCTCCTCAACTGGCTAGTTGGTACTGGTATTTCTGGGATTGTTTCATCATGGTGTCAGTCTGTTTTTACAGCTCATACTTAATCCCTCTCTTTGCCACCTTGTAAATCTACTTAAGCTTCCTTGACATGCAGAGTTCCCCAGCGGTCTACCCTATCCCCCCTTCTTTTTAATGTCTACAGTCAGCCACTGGTCAAATGCAACCACTCCCACGCCCACAACTGCTAATCTTATGCTGATGGACAAAGATCATTGTACGCTTAAATCTGTTGAACAGTGATACTGCTAGCCAGCTGAGGAGTTGCCTTGAGGAGTTGGATGAGTGATCATTGGCTTGGGCTGGATGGTGACAAAATAGAGGTGATGGTTATTGGCCCTCACTCTGGACTCCTGAGTTCTGGCCCTTGACGATTGGTCCTTTTTCATCTCCAGTCCCTGTTGTGAAGGATCTGGGCGTAAAGCTTTCTTTGTCTTTATCATCTGCTGCCCAGATCAATGCACTATGTCAATCTGGCCTTTTCCATCTAAAAATGCTTTGTGAAGTTCACCCATTTATCCTGCTGCATTTGTAAATTCCATTTGTTGCATCTCTGGTTTCAGTACCATTGATTACTGCACCTCACTTTACCTAGCCCAATCAGACTATTTGCTTAATCATCTTCAAATTCTACAGAATTCAGCTGCTACTGGTATTCCTTTCAGACTCATATCGCCCTTGTGCTTAGGTCTTTGCATTGGCTTCCAGTTTGTAAGCAAATCAATTTTACAGCCCTATGTATAGTGCATCGGGCTATTTTTTGAACGGGTGCAGAATACCTGCAATGTACATTACGGCTATATATCCATCAACACCGTCTAAGTTCACCTGACACAGTTCTGATTCAAGTGCCTCGCTTTAAGCGATCCAGAATTGGAGGTTGTGCCTGCTCAATATCTGCGGCTAAACTTTGGAATGCCCTTCCTCAAGTGCTGCCAAGAATCATCTACGGTTCTACTAAGCATTAAAAACGTTCCTCTTCTAGGATATTACACTGGCTGTTAATGGTCCCCTGGTTGGTATTTCTAGTGCCAAAATGCCTATGGCGAATTTTGCAATTTAAAATAAATAATTGCATAACATAACATCAGATCACATGCATGAGAGTAGCCCACAGGCCTAAAACAGGCACCGTGGCATCCTGCCATGACTAGCACAGACCTTGAATGCGGCAACTGCTGACAGTGAGCTGGGTGCATGGTGTAACACAACAATACTCAATTTATCCACATACAAGTATTGTGATCGTGAGACATGTCGTGAAATAATACTCAATATGCATGCACAGAATGTCCATCAATGTGCTGTAGTAAAAAACAGCACATCCCCAATGCCCTGTGTTCACACCTGTGCCCTTTAACCTTGTAGGTGATTGGGGATACCCCAGCTACTGTGGCTCATTACACCCGTGGGGATCCACAGGTACCACAGGAGGTGGCGTACAATGCTCTGAATTGAGCGGCCCTTTGGCCTCTTGAAGGCTCGTTTCCGCTGCCTTGACCTGACTGGAGGGGCATTGATGCATAGGCCTGAAAAGGCTGGGAATATAGTGCTTGCCTGTCCCATGCTGCACAACATGTGGCTCAGGAAGATTGTCCCTCTACCCCAGATGTGGATAGGCCACCCCCTGAAGAGGCGGACACACTGTCTGTTGGTGTTGCACTGGCACGCAGTGGGAGGGAGGAGGTGAGAGATGGATGTACGGTTTGGCAATTTATTTCTAGCACATTTCTTTCCACATGCAATGCATCATTGTTAATATGGTCAAGTAAAGAATTAAACACATGTACACAGAAAGGAATGTCCTAGCATTGCTTCAAGTGTTTATTGTGAACATGTGCATACACCCAACACACCCTCCCACTCTCCCACAACGCCTTCCCCAACACGCCACCCCCACTCCCACAACACCATCCCGAATACACACATACCTCCCCACAACACCATCCCTAACACACCTTCCCCCCCTCTTCCTCCTCCCCCACAACACCAGAAAGGCACAGATTAACAGCATCAGAATCCCCAACTTCAAACTTTAAAAAAACAGGAGACTCGAGCTTCCTTGTCCTGGCAGCTCAACTCTGGAACTCCTTACCTGACACATTAAGAGTACTACCATCACTCCCTGCCTTCAAGACTAATGTCAAACAATTGGCTACACGCAAATGACCACTGACGACCTCAGCTAACATTGTATATGTGTGTATCCTGTACTCTTCCTTACCTCTAACTGCATTGTATATTTATCTTTCTTTTCTTTGTATCCATTCACGTATGACTGTATCCTATGTATATTGTCCACTCTGTACTGCTATCTTATCTATGCACATGTAACTATATATGCAACTATCTTATCTATGCACATGTAACTATATATGCAACTATGTAAACCTTCAAGCACCCAGATGCCTAGAGGCTCGGTGCGCTCTATAAATAAATAAACAAACAAACCATTCCCAACACACCCACCCCCTCCCCATCTATAAATTGTCCAGTCACTTGCGTGGTCTCTTTCCCTTACTAGTGTCCCCCAGCACCTTTGGGGCTAGAATGCACCCCGAGCAGTGCCTACGGGTGCTGGGAAATGAGCCATTTGTGGAGGTGACATAGCTGGATTTCTCAGACTCTGGGCCTCTTATGTTTTGCATGGTTAAGTGCATGGTGGTCTGCATAGCCTTGGCAAAGGCTGAGATGCCTACCATTAAATCTTCACCCTCTGTCCATAGACAGTCAGGGTGGCAGATGTTTCAACTGCCTGACAACAATCACCGTCCATGGCCCTCTCAATCCTGCGTGTGGCACCCTAGAAACAGTCCCGGGTGGCCGGGTGGCCTGGAGGTGGAGGACCAGTGTGTTGGCAAGTGTTTCCAGGGGTACCTGCCGCTGTTCCATCACATCTAGCCTCAACAGTTCTTCATCATGTGTGGCAGGGGGAATGGTTAGCACAGTGACACATAGGACCTGGTGGGTGTTTGAGTCACCTGCTGCCCATGATGCTGGCTGTCACGCTCAGGTGACGTCAGGGTTTCAAGGGCCTATTGGGTGATTAGAAACACAGTGCCTCCTGCATACCTGCCAGCAGCTGACTCCCCGATCATGTCCACATTGACCGGCTGTTGGGGGTCAGTTGGAGGTGCCAGGGATACAGCCCCTGTGGCTTTGTCCCCATCACTGCCAATGGGTGCTGTACTGCCACTGGCACTGGCAGGTGTGGTGCTGCTGGCGCCAGTGACATATTCCGTCCCTTTAACCAGCCCTTCCCATTGCTGGGCAGTGCAGGGGTGGTGTCTGATGGTATAGCCCTGGAGGCCCGGCCATGGGATGTTGATGGACCTTCCCCCTCCTCCTCATCCTCCTGAGTCAGCTGCAACCCTGTTGCTTGAAAAATGACATACTTTCAGTCATTATGCATACATGTGCATTGGCTTGTTAGTCAGACATGCTACATGGTGGAGGGACATCCAACACAAGTGGACTGAAGGGTATGGTGGTTTGCAGGCCATTGCATATGCCCACAGCCAGGTGGGTCTATTGGCAGCTTAGGGTATACACCCCATTGGCACGTGCTCTTTGAACGTATTGCTGCCAAGGTGGCCTTTCCATACGGTTGGGCTGGTGGTCTACTTGGGCACTTGGCCTTTCTCAGCACACATGGGTGCTGCACATAGTTGCATGTGCACCCATGCACATTCATACTGCTGTGCTTGGTTATGTGCACAGTTGCCCACCTATCCCTGAATGCAGAGACGGCATTGGCCCTGGCAGCACACAGGGAACAATGATATTCTTCACACAAACCCGGGCGTCTGTGGGGCTGATGTGGTGCCCCAGGTGACTGGCTGGATCACCCATGCCTGAATCCAGCTCTGCTTGGATACGCATTGGGTGATGTTTCTTTTGGTAATGTGGCAGCATCTTCCCCTGTCCATTGGGCCCATGTGAGCTAAGGTATTCATACTTGGGTTGGTCATTTTCCCAGTACATTGTCTGGGGAGGTGAGGGACATTCATACGCAACAGATTGGTCTTGGCTGCAGGCTCCGGCCTCAGCTCCGCCAACTCCCTCGATCCCCTCCAAGTGGAGGATGGGGAAGACAAGGCGCTCCATGGTGCCGCCTCCTGTGGCCGATGTCTCCTGCCAGTGTTGTGAGAGGAGGCTGTGCACCCTGACCTTCAGGTCGTTCCATCTCTTTCTGCAGTCCTCACCATGCCCACTGTCTGTCACCTTCTGGCTGATGGACACTCAGGTGGCTGCCTTATACTTCCCCAATGTTTTGCAGTGGTGGGTGCCATATAGTTCATCTGCATGGCCCACCACCTCATGAGTGAGGACCTGTAGCTCTCCCTCACTAGAATTTGGTTTTCTGAGCCTGTGCTGAGCCACCTTTGCCTTGGATTTATCCCGGGGCATAATTCCTGTGTCCTGTTGCGTGAAAGGCTACAGGAAGTGATGGATTCAGATTGGATTGAGTTTTTCAAGATGGGCACCACTGTACTTCTCGATCCGGCAACTACACTATTTCCTCCAGGTGGAATTAGCGCCGAATTTATGGCAGTAATGGTAATTCTGCTGAATACATTTGGATTTACCATTGTGGGCTCTGCTTTGGCAGTATTTCCGCCAGACAGTATTATTGTTACCGTCAATGGTCTGTATATGCTCCAGACAAGTTGTAATGCAGTGTTAATTTCCACCGGACACGACAGCGATAACAGTAATCCCACTGGGCGTTATTACCGCTATATTACCTTCCAACTCGTAATGAGCCCCAGTAGTTTTACTCTGCATAAAATACTCTTCCTGGACAGTGCATTAACCCTTTAAGTAGCATATTTAGGACTCAGACTAATACCGAATAGTCCGTCAAGTATTGAGCCGAAGCCAAATAGTTGCTTTATTTAACAAATCATGTCCTAAAGCTGAAAATACACTTAAGAAAAGCATGATTTTAAATGTGTTCCTATAATTAATGTATCCATATTTCAATCAACATCTCATTCTTATTTAACATACACTAGTTGGAAAAAAACAGATTAACAAAAAAGCAGGGACCATCTGTGTGGTAGCATACACCATATGCAAAGCCAGTGCTACTTACAGTGGCAGTCTTCACGAATACAAAGTGCTAGGTTGCAGTGAACAAAATATATAATGCAATTCTAAACTGGCAATCACACACATTGCAATCTCTTTTGTGGCGCAATATAGTTTAGGTGAAAATAAATATATAAATGGTTTCTGTCCACTCATGCAAGACAGAAGTCGAAGGTACATGTGAGGTGAGTGGACTCTATCTACTGACTATTTTTAAACTATGGATTCACTTCCCCATACAACACACATGCCAGAGACAGTAATAGGGTCACAGAAGGGTTACTCACATGACATGGAAATGAATCTGCCAAAAACCTGCAAGCTCCAAGAATGCACTTGCCTGATGGGCAGTTGCTGAATTGCACCAAATATCATGCCACATCCACTTACCCCGCCTCCGTCCCAAGACACTACAGTATGCTAGGCTCTATGTCTTTAGTTTGAGCTATAAGGTGGTGGTTGCGCCACCTATAAGCCAACATTCTTGCATTATAGTGCAGCTAGGGAGAAATGGCATATGAGGATGGATATAAAGCTTGAGATGGTTTTGGTATTTGCCGCCCATTGACTGCCCATGGCCTTGCCAATCCTTATGGCCATTCCCACCCAGCTCCTGCCCCTCCCCGCCAAAAACACCTCCTCATGGCAGATCTTTGAGCCAGCTTTAATCAAGCTTTACCATCAAACTGTGCGCTAAACGTGCCTGACAGTGTTTTTTTTCAAAGCAGTCTTGTGAGAGTGAATGACTTAATTGGAGCCGTAAGCACACTACTGGTGTAATAGAAATGTCTTGACCATGTCAGCCTTCAGCCACTGGATTTATAAACATAATGCGTGTCCTTCACTGAAGTCCTTCACAAAGGCAACCGTTTTGGCTTGTGTATAAGTATTATGCATTTGCCAGGGATTCATATTTGATGCCTGGGTACTCCCACCTTTTTGCACCTGCTGCCATCAATGGCCCATTAATACAACTATGGCAGGGCCCGGTAGGTGCCGTTGCCATGCCTACACATTGGCAATACCAATGCTTGTTTGTTTCCATGTCTCTCACTCTTTTGCCATTCATTCACCTGCACCAGTCGATAAAGTGTTCTCCATCTCTCTGTGTTAACATAGACACGTTCTGTAAACTATCACATCCTTCCTGTTGGGACATACTGATTTATAATGTTATTAAAGAGATTCTCCCAAAAAGCAAGTTCTCCTAAGAGGCAGATCTAGGTTGGGAAATGCTGGCCGCATCTTGCGATGATTACCATGTCACCAACTGGTCCCCAGTACTATTGACCTAGAAGCAGTCGACAACCTTCTGAAAGGCTTTCGATGTTGGTGCTGTTATGGACGATGCCGGGAGAATTAGAACATGTATCTTGTTCCAGCAGGAAGTCATGATCGCCTTCTCTCATACGAGTCCTACGGTACCTTCCCCTGTGAATGAGGGATGCTCAATTCATTACCTGTAATTACCTTCTCAAAGCATTCTGTCCAAACACATGGTTTGCCTGAGACGAGGGAAAAGTGTGACCTTGTACCTGTGTTCATTTCCTTTAGAGTTTAATTCCAAGAAGCATTCTTCGATTCAAAGAGAGACAAATAAGTGACAAAGCTAATAGTGTGGGCTTTTGTATCGTAGAACGCACAGAGACACACATGTGCATACGGGCAAATGTACCTCAGTTGAGACGTGCAGCATTGTGATCCACAAACAGCTCTGATCGAGTCTAGTCCTGCCCTGCAGCGGCACCTGCTATCCCCGTGCCAACACTGAAACGGGTTGCCAATGCCTCGGATTATCCGGCAGCGCCAGTATCTCTCTTGTGTGGTCCTGGCATAACACAGCAGTTGACCCCAACCCTAAGGGAACCCAATACAGGATAAGCCCAAGTACTGCTATTGTATCAATACGTCTCTGGTTCACTGTTAAGATCAGCCGTGTCTAACTGGGTCAAAGGTCTCACGAAAGCGATGTCCAGAGGCCTCCAGCTGGCCATAGTCAGTCAGCACAGATCCGCCACATTCAGGACAGATTAGATTGCTTGGGCCCATGCACTTCTAGTGGGATAGACATCCCTCACTCAGTGAAGCACTGAGTCAATCTAAACATGCTGCTCACTGCTTGTGCTACTGACCACCGGGTCTGTCCACTTCCCTCAATGTGCAAATCTCAATCTTAAACAATCTGAAGTATCGACCACCTCTAAAAGTGCTCCTCCTACCAGGAATGTATTACGCCTGCTCCTCTTCCACCCCAGGACCCAAGCTTAAGCGTTGTCACATTAATTAGTACATTTGTAATTGCCACTTGATTACTTACATCCATTGTACCCACAGTAGTTGCTCCTTATTGAGGTAGATGTATTGTTGAACACTCCCTTAATTGTTCTACACTGGGTTTTGTTGTTCACTGCCTTTGATTAATCACTCCCCAATTTAGTTACTCATATGCCTCCTTGAATGACCTCTTCTCCATTGCGTGCATTGTTACACACTGTATTTTGCTACTTGATTGCATTTAATGAATTGCTCCCACATGTAGTTGCTTCCTGACAGTCCAGATGACTTATTCTCCATTGCATGAATTGGCCCCCTCTGTTTTTGCACATTTAGCATGAAATGATCAGTTATGAATTTCCTTAAATGTCTTACACTGTATTTGCTTGTTAATTAGCTTAGATTCATTGTTCCCACGGTAGCAACTACTTGATAGTGGAAATGAATTGTTCCCCGCTGCATTCATTGCTCCCCACTGTACTTTGCTCCTTTGTTGCCCAGATTTATTTGGCCCCACTGCTAGTCACTACTTGACTGCATTCGATCACTTGTTCCCATTGCATCCATTGCCCCTTCTGGGCTTTGCTCCACGTTTGCCTGGAATAATCATCCCTCACTGTAGTTAATACGTGAAAACCTTAGATTAACTGATTTGCAATGCATTATCAGTTGATCGATGTATTTAGCTCCTTAAATGCCTTACAATATGTGCTCCTCATTGACAGTCTAGATTACTTGTTTTCCATTGGATTATTTCTCTCCACCCTAATAATGTATTTTGCACCTTCAATTACATGTTCTCCATTACAAAATAAGTTCCACACTGTATTGTGCTCCTGGAATACTTTATATTAATGTTCCCTCACTGAAGTCGCTCCTTAATAGTCTATATTAATTGTTCACCATTGGATTATTGCTCCACACTTTAATTATGTATTTCTCACCTTGGATTTCTTGGTAGACATTGCATTGTATGTTCCTGTGGCGGAATGACTTTTGCTTTGCTGTAGTGTAAAAATGACTAGCAGCTAACCCTCTACTCAGCCCCTACACTTCTACAAACCAACAGTGATCCCAATCATAAAGGTAGAACAGGCACAGGCAAAGGATTTGCTTCCGTCATCCTTTTTGGTAGTCTGGGTCGAGAAAAAGCTATTCTCTCAGAAGGGTTAAGAAAAACAGTCCAAAGATATGAGGAATGTCCAATCAAGGTTCTCTAAAAATGTATGTACTTAAATCATACACACCAACGTTCAAATAACTTTAAAAACACTACAAAACCCATCCTTATAAACAGGGGTCAAGTCTTAAAATAAGTGGCGGGAATCATTAACATACAAAATGGGATGTTACGTCACCAGAAATTAGCATATCAAGCTGAAATATGCACATTTCATTCAATTGACTTTGCACAACTATGCACATTGCACAATGCGAATGGCGTTTGCCTTTCATAAAATTAACACACACAAAAAACCAAAGGACGATATTTTCTTCTAATAGTGTTTTGAAAACGTTAAAAGGTGTGCATGTTTTAAACTCCAAGAACCAATACTAATATATTCCCAGGAACATGCAGTCTCGAACTATGACATTTCACCTTTAGTTGTGTGTATACCTAGTCAAGCCCACAGATGTGCCCATTATATTTTTAAAAATAAGTAATTCATGAACAATACCCTTTGGGGAAAAGTAATATTGAATGAACTAGCAGTACATTTGCAAAAGATAGGGAAGTCGCCTGGGCCAGATATGATCCCTGCCGAATTGTTTTTGAATGAACCAACACATTTGATCCCATTCTTGATCCTCCTTTTTAATACTATAAATGCAGAGGTAACTATCTCTACAATCTGGTTAACAGCAGAAATAGTCCTGATTTTTTAAAAAAGGGGATTGAAATCTCCCGTGAAATTATTGCCGTTATCATTAATTGACAATATGGCCAAAATCTATTGTAAAATGTTATCAACGGGACTTGAAACATGGGTCAGAGAATTTGACATGTTGCCAGTATTACAGGGGTGCTTTAGAAAAAGGAGGGGCATAATAGAACATTGCCTCCTGATCTGTGCTCTAAAGGAGAAATATTGCAAAGAATATTTTGTATACCCTGTTTTTATAGCTTTTAAGGCTGTGTTTGACACAGTGAGTAGAGACCTTTTAGAGTCAGTTATGAGTAATTTAAAGACGCCAACACCAATCTTAGCTGTGATTAAAGCCTTGTGCATATGTAATGAAACAACGTTTAGATTTGGACATAGAGGCTAGTCTACTGATGCCTTTGATATAGGTTAGGGAGGAAGACAAGGATGTATCTTGTCACCCCTGCTATTCCCACTAGATACACATCTTAGCTGAAATGGTTAAAAACTAAGAAAGTGACGCGCCAAGGCTTAATAATCTGAAAATTCATATTCTTTTATGTGCAGATGATGTGGTACTGGTATGCCAATCTCCATGGTAATATGTAAACATCTCTGCTGCTTGGAACATTTCTGTGGCAATTGAGCCATGGAAAGAACTATGACAAAAACAATAGCAAAAGTGTGCCATCGAAAGCTAAATACAAGCAAATAGTTATTTATACATTTTGATTACTTGGAAATTGAATTAATATCCATGGCTCTTGAGATAATCAGATTAACTGCAACTGCTGTGTATTGAGACAACGCGCTGGAGTAACCCAAGAGACTCTGGATGTTTACAATTTACAGGCTCATACTGGAGCTCTATATAAGGCGGAATTATGGGGGAATGATAAATTAAGACCTATAGAAGTTGTAGAGAAAAATGTCTTAATGAGTTTCTTGTCTTTAACAGGTAGTACACACACCACCCAATGTACATAGAAGTCGGACTTCTACCCATCCACTATACAGATTGGCTATGGGTGCTTCTTTTTTTATTTAAAACTAATATAAGAGAAGAATTACATTTCCATAAAATAGCTGTTTGTGAACTCAATAACCAATTAGAAGGAACCAGCTGGAAATGGCTTTAGTTTGTATTAAATGACCTATGGAAGGGTGATAGTGAGGTTTTGAAAAAATATTATGGACAAATTAATACAATCTATGAACAATGGTCCATAAGTAATTTCCTAGCCAGTCCAAACTTGGGACCAATGACAATGGATTATTTATGCCTGAAAAATACTTGGGACTATGAACAATCTTTAGAATTGATAAACTGCCCAGGACAGCATATGTTGTTAACTAAATTTAGATTGAATATGTTACCCTCACCAGCCTGGTTACAAAAACTGACCTCTGCCCTCGACGTAAAAATGTTAAGGACATTATTTACCATTTTTTATTTGTATATCCAATTTATGATGACCTAAGTGGGACATTTCTAACATCATTTATAATTGCAAATAGACTTTTGAATGCAAATGCGTCTACAGTTTTTTCTAAAGTGTCCATTATTTAAGAAGTTATTTACTATTTTTATTATTAGTGTGTCATAGTTTATCATAAAATGTTTCACACAGTAAAAAAGGAATACGATAATAATCATATTAAATTGCTAAAATAGACAAAACAAATGAACAAAGATGCAACACATCTTAAAAATGAATTAATAACTTGTAACATTTTATATATAGACTTTATAATCACTTATTTGAAGTAAAATGTCTTCATTACCTTAAAATAATGAAATTGATACTAGATAAAAAGCACAAAAAAGCCAATGATAATTGAAGTTAATTTCCTGCCACTAATCATTGCCAAAATGCATGTTTGTTCACCCAACTGGTCTTGTCCACAAACTTCTCAATTTCTTTTATTTTTAATGGCTGGAATGACAAGCATTCTATGACCAAATGGATAAGCGATTCACTAGTGCCTAAGCTACTACTGTGTATACAACAATTCTCCTCAGTTGCACTTTTCCCTCTAATATGATTAATTTCACCAGAGGGCAACACATTCATCCTAAATCTTAGAAATTGTGTGCACCAATTGTTTTTTGGGATTATTGTCAGGTATTTCGGTATAGTTCTGAGGCTTCCATTATCACAAAATTCCCTCTCTTGTACTCAGCCAATCCTTACAGAAAGTTTATTTTTAACATCAGTTGGATTAATGATTAAGGCCAGGCTAGATGACCCAACCTCATCTAATATACACTCCTCTCTTGTTATCAAATCACACATCGGCAATTGCCTCTTTTTATCCTGTGTTTTAATGTTAAAAACAGCATACAAAGAGTTTCTTTGAGGAATTAGAAATTTGGCATGAAGCTGTAATAGTTTCTGTTGATACCAGCCCCTAAATGATATGTCGACCGCAGCTCCTATCGCAGGACTATTGTTGTTATGCAGTTAGGCAGATTCAAAGCCTTTTTCCACATCAAACCTTCTGTTTAGTTGAAATATACTCTTTCTGGCTGAAAATGAATTTCAATTCCATACATGAGGGCAGTAACCACTTTGCCCTTAGAAAAATGTATCAGAGGTTGAATTGTAAAACACCCATACCAACGATTTATATATTTCATTTGAGGAGTGAAACTGTTTGCCTTTTCTACCAGCTCCGTCGTTCAAAGCATCCTAAAACCTAAGTAAGTTCTCTTATTATTACTAAACTGTAGTCACCAGTTCTCCAAGTGAATCCATATTTTGTCCTTGGATTTTTAGAGACCCTGGTTACCTTTGTTTTTGCAGCATTTAATTTTAAATTAATATTAATTGAGTGTTGCGAGAAGGTATTAATTAGGAGTTGCAGGCCAATCTGTGTGTAGTCTAGGAGAAGGACATTGTCAGCATAGGAAAGGCAATTCATTCTTTTTCTCAGCTACCATGGGATTAACAAATGCTGCTTTTGAAAGTGCCTCCCTCAGATCTTATACATGTAAATTGAACAGTCAGAGTGCTAGTACACATCCCTGTCTAAGCACCTCATTAGTATTCACTTCATCTGACATAATTCCCTGCCTGTTCAATCGAATTCTGAGTGTAGTCCTGGAATTTATATGACTAAAGCTTTTTAATAAAGTTCTTTGCAGGCCCCAGCTTCTCAATTTATGCCATAGGTTGCATCTATTTACTGTGTCAAATGCAACTGACATGTCAACAGACACTACATATATTGTGTGTTCATGCCTATTTGTGGCAATTTGTGTCAACAAATTAAATATGAAACCATTCAATTATGTGTGTAGACATTTTCTAAATTCTGTTTGGTTTTCTACCAGGAGCCCTGTCTCATTCGCCCAGCCTTCTAATCTCTTAGTACCAGGGTCGCAAACCGCTTATTTTTGGCTTCAAGTAACGCAATTGGTCTACAATTGATTAGATTGTCCATGCTGCCCTTCTTATAGATTGGAATAATATTAGAAACTCTTCAGGTGTCGCCTTTTTTTGTTTTGAAAATATGAGTTTGAAAAATACTAATAAGATGGCAGCCCACATTCTTAAAGACGATGTTACTTAAACCATTCGGCCCGGGTGCTTTTGAGGATGAGGATTTAGAAATTAAGAATCAAATAGTTTCTATATCATAATTAAGTTTCCACTAGCCATTTAATACAATTTGAGAAATTTGACTGGAGGAGTAGCTGTGTAACTCTGTGCAATGATTTTCCCAGGTAACCACGGCTATTAGATTGTCTTGTGCTAGACATTGGGGGGAATTTAGCTCTCTAATCCATTACCAGAAATTATGGGAGCTCTTTTTTATTGTACTCCCCAGCATGGCTTCACTATTTCTATGACTTAAGACATAACTGTAACATGTAATCAAATTATGTCGCAAAAGAGATGCCATTTCGCTGCTTTCTCTTTAGCACTTAGATCTGTTTTATTTACCATCTTTAATAATTGCCGGAACTCTTTTTTTTAATTAGTGACCAAGTTTGGAGGATCCACTCTTTATTATCGCAGGTGTCTTTTCTTTTCCTTCTATTCTTTCCAGCATTTGGAGATCTTTTAAAGCCACAACTCTGAGTAATGAAGCTGCAGTCTCTGTCATGTGCAGTCCTGTTAGGAATTTTCTTGAGTTCCTTGTGCTCACACACTTTCGTTTTTGCTTTTTCTGCTTTTTTACCTGCTGCAGAAAGAGTGGGTTGGGGGCTTTCTCCTTTTTCTTTTTCTTATAATGTTTCCTTTTCCCTGTTGTTTTCTTTCTTATCCAATTCCGTAGATACTCTCCTTGACAACCTTTGCTGAGGTTATTCCTTTGCTAATCCCCTCTCAGCAATGTTTTTCCCATTTCTTCTAGTTTTAACTTGATTTCACTCAAGATAATAGTATGGTCTTTAACTTCCAAATATATTTTCTTGTGCTTGAACTAGAGAATTCATGGCTTTATCTAATGCAGACTTTGAAGGGGACAGTGTTTAGTTTCCCATTCATATCTTTTAATTCATAAATTGATTGTTGTGAAGATAGGGAATTGGAAAGATATGATGAAGAATCAGACTCATGTTCTGTTGAGATAGATGGAATATTCTCTATGTTTGATGAGTTATTCATAATGCTAAGGAGCTCAGAACCATTTGTTTCTTGAAAATCACTAAGGGCTGCACGTTCCTTTTCATTTTCCAATTCCAGAATACTTAAATCTTTGTTAATAAAATTAAAGTAGTGTGGCAAGTCCAGTTCAGTTTCCTGGATTGGTGTGGGTTTTCTCAACAAAGCTTTATTAGACTCTGCTGTAGAATAAAAGTCAGTTAGCTAGTCTTCCCTTACGCAAATTATGCCATGTCTGTAAACCCCCATATGGCCGGCAGTGCTTTCAGTGCTGATCATGTAGTGTAAGTTACCTTACTTCACAGATTGTACTCACAGTTATCCATGCAGCTGAAGCTAATAATTAGTAAGAGTGCAGACCTCTCACCACAAACTGCCGCCAACTCTGCGCCCGCTTGCTGTTTTTAAGGTTTGCTGCTGGTGCTCTCAGGAAATGCATCCCACCAGAGAACTGACTCCACAACACTTCAGGGCTACCAACACTGCCACCAACTGCACTCACTGCAACACTCTGCATGGCGCTCCGTGCCCTCTTGTTGTTTTTAAGGTTTGCTACTGGTGCTCTCAAGAAATGCTTCCCACCAGAGAGCTGACTCCACAACACTTCAGTAGAAGTTATTTATGTGTTTTCTTTGCAAATAAGGGAGACTAGGATGAAGAAATCTGTAAATTAATGAGGGGTTTGACATTTTAGCTGAGTTTTATTTGTGTTGATGTACTGTTTTGTGATGGTGATGATGTGTTGCTTTGCTCTGCTTTGATGGGTTAATGTTATCCAAATAAATCTTGTTATGTATGCAATAGTTTTAGGAATATAATAATAATAACAATAATAAAGAGTACTAAAACAATTGTAATAATTCATAAAAAATACCATAGTGACAACAAAAATATTGACGTGAAATAATTTTAATCAAGATATGTAAAGACTGTTGCAGTAAATTATGATACATACCTTAGTGACAACACATAACAAAATTCAGAAATAATCAAAATGAATCAAGACAATGTAGCAATTCATGGAAGATAGAATAGTGACAAAAAATGAATATTGATAATACATTCTAATCAAGATAACCAAAAAATGTAGTTATTCTTGAAAAATACCATAGTAACAAAAATGAATCATTATCAGAAATTAAAATTATCAAACTGAATAAAAAAGAGTATGTATTCATGAAAAGTACAATATTGACAGAGATGTAATAGTGATCATAAATAACAGTAATTTAAATGGTAGAAATGAATGAAAAATAATATAGTTAATGTTAATGTTAAAGGTTTGTATATCGCGTACCGATGCCAGTTGTGTAGTCTCCAGGTGCTCACGCAAATCTGTAATGCAAGTTGGGAGGATTTGGTAGTTTGTAGGATTGAGCGGAAAAAGAGCAAGAGAGCTGTGATGTGCTGTTGACAACTTCAGTTTAGAGACACCATTCACTGAGCATATGTCCGATTTTCGTAGGTGGACCGTCATGTGCTGTTGTGCGAGGTTATGTTCTGTTTGTTTTGTTGTTGTGTTGCTGTGAAGTAGGTGGTGGTTGTGGTGCTGTAGAGGTCTGGTTGTGTCAAGTTCAGAGTTTGGGAGGTGTATGCAGAGGAGTGAGTTTGTTAGTAATGATTGTTGATGAATCTCCTTAAAATCCATTCAAGCGATCCACAACTCCCACCCTTAAGTCTACCCAAGTTCTCTACATCTTCCGCCCTCTGCATCCATCCTGGTGCGCCACTCACACTCCCCAGGAGTTCACCCTGGTGGACCACTTCCCCCACCCTGGCTATCAATCACATTTTTTACATACCCGTCTCCACTCTTGAAACTCCATCCTAATGTGTAGCATCTCGCACCCTCAAGTTCCATTCCATGAGGTCCATCCAGGTGTGTCACACCTTCCACCCCGGGAATCCATTTGAGTGTGTCTCACTTCCCCCTGGCTTGAGCTCCATCTAAGTGTATAATATTTCCTACATCTGAAATGCACCTAATTGCGCAAGATTCCCTATTTTATTTATTTATTTATAACGTGCTGGCAGCCCGCAGTCTTCATGGCGCAATACAAACAGACAAACAGATAGCATAGGACAAGTTCATAGGACACTGGACTGTAGGGGCAGATTTACTTGAAGAACATGTTTTTTAAGGATTTGTTACAAGTGTGTTGAATTCTGGTCTTGCATCATGGCAAGGGGGAGAGTATTCAAAAATGTTGCATCTTTGACCTGGAAGGATCTGCCAAGACCTTTCTCCCTTTTGAACCTGGGACAGATCATTAGCCCTTTGTCAGACGACCGCAGTGCTCTAACCGGGCGATACTGTGGAATCACCGTTTTCAGGTAGGTTGGAGCATTTCCGTGTACACATTTATGGATGATAGTGGCCACCTTAAAATGAATATGCTCTTGAATGGCAAGCCAATGTATCTCCCGTCTGTAGGGGCAATATGCACGCACCTAGGGAGATTATTAACAATGTGCACAACGCTGTTCTGTAGTAGTTGGCACCTCCTCGGGTTCTTTGCAGAGGCTCATATCAGCAGGGCGTTGCAATGGTCCAGTTTTGACAGGACAGTAGCTTGGTGACCGTAGCAGTGTTAGTCTTGGAGATAAAAGGCCTTATGCTTTTTAACAGGCGGAGAGAGTAATGCCAACTCTTGGTCAGTAGGTCAACATGGGCATCAGAATTAAGAGACATTGCGAGACAGAAGCCCATGGTTTTGACCCTACTGAGGACGCAGATGCCGCTTGTGTCAATTAGAAAGCTGGTATATTCAGGGCTGAGTTTGGCACATGCTGTTTTGTGAGCAAATATCAGTAATTCTGTCTTGTTGCTGTTTAAACAAAGCCATTTGGAGGACATCCATTCCTTGATCAGATGGTGGGAAGTGGGCAAAGCGGTGGAGTCTGCCAGATAGTCTCCAGTTGCCTCAATGACTAGTTGACAATCGTCCACATAGATGGTGGAGAAATACCCTTGATTGTGTAGCAGGGTTCAGAGAGGTTGGATGTACAAATTAAATAGAGTTGGCGATAGACTGGCCCCCTGCGGGAACGTCACACCTGATTGGTTTGGTGGCAGAGCTTGCCTGACTCCACTGTATGCGTGATTTGCAATCTGACAAAAAGGAAAGGAACCATTTAACGGCACTGTAAAAGCATTGCCCCAAAAGGTGAAGGGATTGTTTCAACATATCATGATCAACCAAGTCAAAGGCTGCCGACAAGACCAATAGGACCAGGATGTCGGCTCTGCTCTCATCGGAATATACTAAGCATATGAGCATGTAGGTACACAAGTCTGTAATTAGATCTGAAACCCGATTGCCTAGGATGAAGAATACTGTTTACCTCAATAAAACTTTGGTATTGCCTACAGGCTATTTTGTCTAGCACCCTAAGCAAAAAGTTGGAGTTGTTGATAGGCCTAAAGTTCTTGGGACCCTTAAGATCACCTGATAGGTTCTTGGGCAGAGGGGTTAGCTTGACGGTTTTTATGGATGATGGCACCTTACCATCACAGAAGGAGACGTTGATCAGACTAGTGAGAAATGAGGAGAAAAGCTCCCTGCGCTCTAGGCCGATTTTGGGTGCAATGATTTTCTCTGGGCAGGCTGTAGGCTTCATTGCGGAAAGAATGTTTTCCTTTCACAGATTGTAATTTTTGTGAAGGAGAACCTTGGGAGGTTGGCTGTCTTATAGTCAGCATATGAAGATGTCATAGCTGTGTTATTTTTGACCTGCATTCTAACCTCTATCTTTCCGCTAGCTTTTGTGATTTTGTCCTCAAAGGCTGCCTGCACTAGGGTAGCATCATGACACGTAGGAAAAAATTGTATTTGTAAGGCATTAGGCTTCTCAAGAAGCCTAAGGGAGTCAAACAGTTTCTTGGTGCTGTTCCCTGCTTGGGCAATTTCCTGGTTAAAGAATTGCTTTTTACTGTTAATCACTTTGTTTTTACAGACTTTGTCCCCCAGTTTCCAGGCTTCTTTATTTTCTTTTGTTGGCTGTTCCAGCCAGATGGATTCTATTCCTGATATCCTTCCCAGTGCATTGCGGTTCCAACCCCTGAAATCCATCTAAGTGCGTCAGATTTCCTGCCTATAGGATTCATCTGGCCAGGTCACCTGTGGTATTCATGGTCTTTGTGAAGTGGCAAAAAGAATACTGATCAGAAATAATAATAATAACAATGAATCAATAAATGTATCATTTAACAAAAAATAACATACTGACAAAAATAATATGGATACGATATAATAATAATCAAAATGAATAAAACTAAATTGTAGTCATTTAGTAACATGGTATAGTGACCGAAATATGATTGATCAGAAATAATAACAATCAAGCTTCATAATACAAAGTAGTAATTGAAAAGTTAAATATTACGAGTATAAAAAAGTATCAATATTCAAATTTATATTTTAGAAAATAAACCAATTAATAATGAATACATGCTAATAAATGAAAACACATCTACTTTTTTTTTACCTTAGGCACACAATTTAATTGACAACCAAATTACAAGAAAATCATCAGAAACTGTAAATAGTCATCCATAACGTATTAGGTATATATTTTCTACAATTTACTAGAAATTTCACAGTTAAAGTAAAAAGTAAAGGTTGATATTTTTTATTTCACACAGTTAAATGTTAAATAATGTAAAATTGTATAAAACAAATATTATTAATATTGCTCTATATCTAATTGAATTGATAGATGTCTTGTAATGATTTTTAAATAATGATGTACTTTAATTTCAAGCCCTGAGATTTTGCATTCTTTCCCAAATAAAAATAATGGTGTGACAGTGGCTAGCCTGCCTGCACACTAATTGCAGCAGCTTCAATGGAACCTCTGCCCCTTCCACCTGCCAATACCCTTCAACCTCTGTCTCCTCTGCTGTGTTGTACATTATGCACCAACAAACAAATTGTACATTAAAAGAATAAGATACAAATAAATGAACTTTTGTGTCCCTGGCCTTCTCCACTCCAGCTACTGTACGTAAAATAAAATGTAAAAAGTAAATAGAACATTCACCAATATTTACACAATTAGTTCTGGTCAATTTAATTAGCAATTACCTGTGTTTTAGTATGAAAATGTATGAGGGTCAAACAGCAGACCAAAGGAAGTATTCCTATCTCCAGTCACAAGGCTGTAGTCAAGTTTGCAAAGTGTTGCAGTGAACTTAACAATCTATGAAGCAAATCCTGTAGCTTCCAGAACAGACCCATGAATGGACCACATATGGAGCCAAACCAGAGGAATATGTGTCTGTAAATCAAGATGCACTTGCACAAACCCAATACCTGCCGCCTATGATATTTTACTCCTTCCCTCCATGTGCAACCCAATATCAACATCTATTTAGCTCATTATCTCCACCTTTTCCCCACACCTGATTTGGGAGTCATGATCATGAATAGTTCAATGTCCATACTATAAACACCTGCGAAACAGATTACAGGTGTCCCTTAAAATTGCGATGGTTCCCTTCAAATTGTGACCCTAACAGAAATAAGGTTTACCAATGATGCATGAGTTGTTCCTGCTCATGCACAGGTGCAGAGGTCTACGGTGCTCTTCACCCTGTTAAGAGATGGAAACTTCGGATTGAATGTAAATCTCACTTCCCATGTTTGACTTTTTCATCTTATTCTATCTATTCTGTGTCTTCCCTTTCAGGTGTGGGTTTCAAGTATGTTTAATGGCTGTTGAGTCTGTTCTAATGAGTGCTATTTGTGTGTCTAATTGCTTGGACAGAACTTTCTTTTAGTACCTATTAATTGCTGATTGTTTGGATGCTTACTCTTCTGAACTACCTTTCTGAAGATATGCAATCTTTGTGTTTGTTGGTAATTGAAACAATTCCGAGCCACATTGGTGTCCAATTTTGGGCATAGTGCATAGAAATATTTGCCCCGTATTGTACATCTTGTGCCAAGAATAGTATTTTATCACAGATACTTTTTGCTGGATTCACCTTTTAAATGACAGAACCCTATCTTCTGTCTTGCATATTTCATCCATGGTTCTAACATGTTTTTTTTCAATTTTAGGGTACTCAAACTCAATGTTCCCTACCTCGAACATGTTCAGCATATATCTGTATTTTTCATCCTAAGTCCTTTGTTATAATGTGGCTTGCAGAGTGGCTGTGTGCGATGTCATGAGCTGGTGGAATGTTAGTGTTGGAGGTTCTACTCAATGACCGTTAGACAGAGAGAAAGCTGAAAGCTGAGAATTATGGGTGTGGGGGTGAGACTGGTGTTTCCCTTGTGACTTTGTGTCTTCAGTGTCCCCTACCATCCCGTGTTTAACTGATGGCGTACAGGACCAGGACAATAAATCACCATAACTTACCTTTGGTGTCCCGGACATCCACTTTGTTACACTGGCGACGAGGATGGGATGGTACGTGCTGGGGGGGTGCAGCTCTACAGGAACACTGCCCCAAAGGAAGTCCCCCCCACACCCAGGCGGGCCGTATCCAGTTGGCCCGTCGCATGAAGTTCGTTGCCCCCAGTGAGGCCCGTGCCGTGCCATAAACACCTCACTTTGCAGAAGGGGCAGCGTTGGGCCTTTGTGGCCAGTTAGAGTCAAGAAGGACGATTTTGGTGGTGGCTGTGCTGCAAGGCCGTCAAACTGGCCAGCGCTCCTCTGGCCTGGAGGAGTTGGAGCGGTTTCGGATGTGCGCCAAGGTGTCCGGTGCGGTTGCTGCTGGTGAGGTGTGGCAGTCGCAGCTGTTGATGTGCCTGGGCAGGCCATCTGCTTGGCGCCGCTCCGGCGTTGAGGAGCAGATGCCTATTTCCGGTTGGTGAGAGGAGGATGTGCTGTGTCAAAAGGGCAGGGCGGCAAGGTTTTGCCCTTTCCGTCTTGCCGGTAATGGAGTGGTTCCTTCCCTAATGCGGCTGGCGGAGAGGTGCGTGACCGTCGTGGGGTGCGTTTCATCAAACTCCCGCAGTGCGCTGTAGGAGAGTTCCGGCTCTTGTGGGTCCGTCCCTGGTAATGCAATGTGCCTGCCTGTGAGTGGCACCTGGAAGGAGTTTGTTAGCGGCTCCGGCGGATGTTGATGGGACAGCGACTCCATTTGTTCTGGTGATGTCACAACTGGCAGGGAACAGTGTTTTCCTGCGTGTCGGGCCTAGTTCTCCGCTGTCCGGAAGTTTACGGAACGGATTCTGCGGGAGGCCGTATTGAGGGGCATGGGCTGGTTGTAGCTGGGAGACTATGGCAAGCCATTGAAGTCAGTTTTCTCGTGGCGTTTGTTGGCTGCATACCAGGCATAAGATTTCTGAACATGCCTGAGGTTTTGGCATGGCTATGGGTCTCTGGCCAGGTTAGTGTCTCCGGCCGTATGAGTGGTTGTGAGTACGATCTCTATATGTTGTGGCTCATTTTTGATCTTATTGGCTCCCAGCGCCCTTATTTAAGTACTGGGGGGTGTTGTCATGATTCCCGCTCCCGGGGAGCCGGTTCAAGCCCTGCGTCCCCGAAAGCGGACATCCAGTCCCCAAGGAAGGACCCAGCAACCCCATATAGGGGCCCTTTTTGTCAGTGTCCTGGCGCCTATGGCGCCAGGCTCATAAAAGACATCAGTCCTGGCGCCATAGGCGCCAGGCTCATTATGGGAGTGCTTGGGTGCACTTACCTGATGCAGACCATGCTGCAGGATCCCGGTCTCCTTGAGGCCTGACAGGAACTACTTTACCTGTGGGACTAATTTACCATCCGGGCGTGGTCAGGGAAGGATACATACCTGATTGGAGGAAGGATACATACCTGGAACTTCTTCCAAGGCTATTTAAATCCCACCCGAACAGCCACACGTGCTTCGCGTTGTTCTGCATCTAGCAGCTGGACGCTCACCGTGTCTGCTCCTGCATCCTGACTTCTGCCACGCCTGCCAGCATCCTGGATCACCTGCAAAGGAAGAGAAGAAGAGAACAGAAGAAGGAAAAGTCCTTACCTGCTAAATCCGCATCCCGGAGACATCTCGCCGACAATCCTGAAAAGGAAGACCTTTATTTAAAAGCTCATCGCGTCGATCGCTGCAGCGCCGCATTCCACTCACCTTTACAGGGCGCCTCCATGTTCAGCAGCGATCATCCGGATTCGCAGTCACGCCCCAGCGCCTAGGGAGAAAAAGACCAGAACACAAGGTGAGAGAGAGAAGGGAATAAGGAAAGCTAAATCTCCATGTTAAGACTTACGTGTTGATTCATTCCCTCTTCATTTCGGGTCCGCGCCGCATCCTGGCATTTCCGGACCCCGGCCCCTAAGGGGAAAAAGAGACATCAGCGTTAATGAGCGAATGAAAAGACATTACCAAAAACGCTCATTAAAGACTTACCTAATTTCTACAAGGATTTCACCTCTCATCTCGGGTCGGTGCCTGTTCCCCGGCATTCCGTACCCCGGCCACTGTGGGGAAAAAGACACTAGCATTAGTACATTAATGCATGGACACAAGGGGAACCTCTTATCAAAAAACTTACCTGGAAGCCAAGCAAGTTTGGTTCTCACCAATCCGAAAATCCAGTGAAGTATCTGGATACCAACGCGCCCCTGCATCAGAAGCAGGATGGAGAGCTCGTCCTTCCAGACCCTAAGGTGAGGCGCTACGAGGAATCACAGAAGGGTTTCGAGGGGGGTGAGAGGGGAAAGTGGGAGGCCGATTGCATTACCCCGCAGACAGTTAATCCCCTATTTTCGCCTACAGAAGGATACTTCTGCGAGCCAGACAAGCCAGATTTGGGGGCCCGGTCCAGTCTGTCTTCCGAACCCTGCGCATCACCTTAGAAGATGTCACAGCAGCGCGAATTAGGCCAGCGCCTCCGTGGGAGTCAGGTGAGCGTTACAGAACGCGAGGCCTTCCTACAAATTCCCTCCCAGGCGCTATGGAAAGTTCTGAGACTGATCAGTTTGCCCAATTACTGGGGGAATTACGGGCCGAAGTACATGCCGCTCGTCAAGAGACTAATGCCCTCAGGAGGGAATTAATAATATCAAAGGAAAGAACTGATGACCTGGCCAGACAGCTTTTGCAAGGTCAAGCTGGGCAAACTCCTCTACCCGGTTCCGGAGGGAACCCCGCTCCTGTGGTTTTCAGTAACCCTGTGCAGATTAATCTACCTGGAAACATGCCGCTGGCCCCACCCGAACGCTTTGCTGGGGACCCCAAACGATTTGCCGTATTCATGAATCAGTGTCGTTTGCACTTCCTATGCAGACCTGTGGCCTTCCCTAATGATCAGACCAAGGTAGCCTTTGTATTGTCATATCTCAGCGGCTGCGCTGTCGATTGGTCAGTTCCACTGGTTACTCAAGATGACCCGATTCTCCGTGATTTTCAAAGGTTTCAAGCAAGCATGGAAAGGTTATTTGCTCGACACTCTCAGGGGCAGGCTCTGGATGACGAACTTCTATCCCTGCGACAGGGCAATCAGGACCTCCTATCCTATATTGCAACCTTTACTAGACTAATTGTGGAAACGGGATGGCCAGAGGATAAAAGAGTCACGTTGTTTTATCGAGGCCTACGCGGAGAACTTAAAGATGTCTTGGCCCAAGTTGTAAATCCGCCCCAAGAATACACAGAGTATATAGACTTAGTGGTCAAATTGGATCACAGACTTCAAAACAGAAAAGCAGATCGGTCCAGGTTTGAGACCCAGGTGTTGGTCAAGACCCATGCTAATCCCAAGGGAGGTGATGCCTCTGAGCCTATGCAAATTGGAGGGGTTAAAGGACCCTTAACTCAAAAGGAACGTGAAAGGAGGTGGCAGTTAAAATTATGTCTTTATTGTGGGAATTCTGGACACTTCCTACGAGATTGCCCGGCAAAACCGCCCCGAAAGGCGGTAGGAGCCGCTGATAAAAACCATGAAGACTCTGTTTCAGGAAACGACTCTGCCCGACAAGTGTAGGGGTCCGCTTGCCGAGCTTGAAAACTAACTCTCAGATCTCGCATTTCATTGTGCCAATGGTTCTCGTAGATCCCGAATAGCCTAAGCGGTTGCATGCAATAAAGGCATACATCGATAGTGGGGCTATTGGAAACTATGTGGATCGTGAATTGGTCTCTAGGATTAACCTCCCTCTCCGTCCTAAAACCAGCAAAGATGTCATCACCACAGTCGATGGAACTGAAATTGCCTCTGGACCGGTAACACATTCCACTACTGAGGTGACTCTTATTGGTCCCGACGGCCATCGGGAGGGTGTTGTGTTTGATGTAATCAAGGCTCCACAGTTTCAGGTTATTCTTGGAATCCCTTGGTTAGAGACACATAATCCTCAAATTGATTGGCGAGCTAAGAGAATAACCTTCCCGGATTGTACACAAACCTGCTACCCAGAAAACCTGAAGATTAATCTAGCATCTGTAACCTCTACCTCCATGCAACTACCTCCGGAATACCAAGACTTTCAGGACGTCTTCCAAAAGGAACAGGCCAACACGTTACCTCCTCACAGATCGTACGATTGCCAAATCGATCTGGTGCCCGGTGCACAACCCCCTTGTAGCAGGATTTATGCCCTTACCGAACCTGAGAATCTGCATTTGAGACAATATTTGGATCAATACCTAGCTAATGGTTTTATTCGCCCGTCAAAGTCCCCGGCATCCTCGGCTTTGTTCTTCGTGCCCAAAAAAGAAGGCGACCTTAGAACGTGTATCAATTACCGCGCATTGAACCAGATAACGGTTAAAAACCGTTATCTTCTGCCTCTGATCCCTGAACTCCTTGACCAGGTGAAGGACGCTTGCATATACACCAAGTTAGATCTCCGGGGGGCTTATCATCTGGTACGAGTTAAAGAAGGCGACGAATGGAAAACTGCCTTCCGTACTAAATACGGATTATTCGAGTACCAGGTGATGCCTTTCGGATTGTGTAACGCGCCGGCTGCCTTCCAATACTTCATGAATGATGTCCTTCGGGAACTCATCGATGTTTGTGTTGTCGTATATATCGATGACATTCTGGTGTACTCCTCTTCGGAATCTGATCACAGAAAACACGTCAGGGCAGTACTTGAAAAACTGCGCCAACACAAACTATTTGCTAAATTAGAGAAATGTGTTTTCCATACCACAGAAGTCGAGTTTCTAGGTTTCATCCTGACACCCAAAGGAGTACGAATGGACTCAAGAAAAGTGGATGCCATCCTCAAATGGCCATCAGCTAGCTCTGTAAAAGGGGTTCAAAGCATGCTCGGCTTTGCCAATTTCTATCGCAGGTTTATCCCGGAATTTTCACGCGTGGTACAACCCATTACTGCACTCTTGAGGAAAAATAAACGTTTTGAATGGTCTGAAAAAGCCGAGCAGGCCTTTCAGGATTTAAAAGCTAAGTTTACCTCCGCACCTATATTGAAACACCCGCGTCCAGATCTCCCTTATGTCGTCGAGACTGACGCATCCAGCCTAGCCATGGGAGCTGTCCTGTCCCAAAGAGATCCCGAAACCAACCAATTGCATCCCGTAGCATTTTGGTCCAGAAAATTCTCTGCACCCAAGGTTAATTATGCAATCACGGACAAAGAACTGTTAGCCATTAAGTCCGCTTTTAAAGCCTGGCGGCATTATCTGCTTGGCGCTCGACATACCATCACAGTGATCACTGATCACCAGAATTTACAGTATTTGAAAACCGCCAAGGCTCAGTCATCACGGCAGCTCCGATGGGCTTTGTTTTTCGCTGAATTTGATTTCGTGATTACCTATCGACCTGGCTGCAAGAATGGCAAAGCAGACGCCTTATCCCGAATTGGAATGGGAGAATCTGATACAAATTCAGAACCAGTACCAATAATTCTCGAACAGAGGATTCTAGGCATGACTTCGTTACAGACGCTTGAAGACATTCAAGCCAGAGTGAAACAACTCCTGCACCCTACAACCTTACAGGATTGGATACAAAAGGGATCAGACTTTACCATAGATAATGGTTTACCTTATTTCCAAGGACGCTTATTCCTGCCACATAAGGAATTACATGAACTAGTTATTTCCGGTTATCATGATACATTAATAGAGGGACACCCCGGTATTGCCAAGACAGAGGAAAAGGTGAAACGACAATTTTGGTGGCCCTCTTGGCGAAAAGATGTTAAATCTTTTGTGATGTCCTGTGGTGTTTGCGCCCAAAATAAAAGTCAAAAGAAAAGACCAGCCGGTCTCCTTCAACCTCTAGACATACCGCCAGCACCCTGGCACACCCTATCAATGGATTTTATTACGGACCTGCCTCCTTGTTCGGGGTACAATACTATTCTGGTAATAGTGGATTTGTTTTCCAAAATGGCCCACTTTATTCCTTTGAAAGGTTTACCTTCAGCTTCTGTCCTAGCCAAAGAATTCCTCGAAAATATTGTTCGGCTACGTGGATTCCCATCTATACTAATCTCTGACCGGGGAAGCCAATTCATTTCCCACTTCTGGCGCAAATGTTGTCAAATGGCGCAGATCGACGTAAGATTATCGACCAGTCACCACCCTCAGACCGATGGTCAGACCGAGAGGACAAATCAGACCCTTGAGCAGTACTTACGGTGTATGTTACAGCAATCTGAAAGCAACTGGAAAGACATTCTTTGGATAGCCGAATACGCATATAATAATTCGGTACACTCTGGAACTGGCCACAGTCCTTTTTATACTTTGTTTGGGCATCACCCTCGAACCTCAAACCTTGACTCACCTCAGAACCTCGGAATGCCTGCAGTAGAACATCTGCATTCTACAATTACCCAAGCCTTCAAAGAGGCAACTACGCATTTACAACAAGCCAAGAGAAAATACAAGGAGAATGCTGATCTACATCGGAGTGAAGCACCTCCGTATCAGATTGGGGATCAAGTGTGGTTAGCTACCAGACATTTACCACTCAAAGGGCCTCGAACTTTTAACCCAAAATATCTGGGACCTTATTCTATTACGGCAATAATTAACCCAGTGGCTGTTAAACTTGATTTACCAGCTAGTATGCGAATTCACCCTGTTTTTCATGTGTCACTTCTGAAACCAGTGGTACCCGGAACCCGACTACTCAAACCTCCAGAACCTATTCTAATAGATGGGGAGCCCGAATTTGAAGTGAAGAACATTTTAGACTCAAAAATGTTTAGGTCAAAACTGTTCTACCTAATTAATTGGAAGGGGTACGGACCTCAGGAGAGGTCGTGGGAACCCAGCGACCATGTGCATGCACCTCGATTAGTCAGGAAATTCCACCGACTCTTCCCAGACAAACCAAAACCCCCAGAGGGAACAACCTTGGGAGGGGCCTTGGGGGGCAGTGCTGTCATGATGCCCGCTCCCGGGGAGCCGGTTCAAGCCCTGCGTCCCCGAAAGCGGACATCCAGTCCCCAAGGAAGGACCCAGCAACCCCATATAGGGGCCCTTTGGACAGTGTCCTGGCGCCTATGGCGCCAGGCTCATAAAAGACATCAGTCCTGGCGCCATAGGCGCCAGGCTCATTATGGGAGTACTTGGGTGCACTTACCTGATGCAGACCATGCTGCAGGATCCCGGCCTCTTTGAGGCCTGACAGGAACTACTTTACCTGTGGGACTAATTTACCATCCCGGCGTGGTCAGGGAAGGATACATACCTGGAACTTCTTCCAAGGCTATTTAAACCCCACCCGAACAGCCACACGTGCTTCGCGTTGTTCTGCATCTAGCAGCTGGACGCTCACCGTGTCTGCTCCTGCATCCTGACTTCTGCCACGCCTGCCAGCATCCTGGATCACCTGCAAAGGAAGAGAAGAAGAGAACAGAAGAAGGAAAAGTCCTTACCTGCTAAATCCGCATCCCGGAGACATCTCGCCGACAATCCTGAAAAGGAAGACTTTTATTTAAAAGCTCATCGCGTCGATCGCTGCAGCGCCGCATTCCACTCACCTTTACAGGGCGCCTCCATGTTCAGCAGCGATCATCCGGATTCGCAGTCACGCCCCAGCGCCTAGGGAGAAAAAGACCAGAACACAAGGTGAGAGAGAGAAGGGAATAAGGAAAGCTAAATCTCCATGTTAAGACTTACCTGTTGATTCATTCCCTCTTCATTTCTGGTCCGCGCCGCATCCTGGCATTTCCGGACCCCGGCCCCTAAGGGGAAAAAGAGACATCAGCGTTAATGAGCGAATGAAAAGACATTACCAAAAAACGCTCATTAAAGACTTACCTGATTTCTACAAGGATTTCACCTCTCATCTCGGGTCGGTGCCTGTTCCCCGGCATTCCGTACCCTGGCCCCTATGGGGAAAAAGACACTAGCATTAGTACATTAATGCATGGACACAAGGGGAACCTCTTATCAAAAAACTTACCTGGAAGCCAAGCAAGTTTGGTTCTCACCAATCCGAAAATCCAGTGAAGTAACTGGATACCAACGCGCCCCTGCATCAGAAGCAGGATGGAGAGCTCGTCCTTCCAGACCCTAAGGTGAGACGCTACGAGGAATCACAGAAGGGTTTCGAGGAGGGTGCGAGGGGAAAGTGGGAGGCCGATTGCATTACCCCGCAGACAGTTAATCCCCTATTTTCGCCTACAGAAGGATACTTCTGCGAGCCAGACAAGCCAGATTTGGGGGCCCTGTCCAGTCCGTCTTCCGAACCCTGCGCATCACCTTAGAAGAGGTCACAGCAACGCGAACCAGGCCAGCGCCTCCATGGGAGTCAGGTGAGCGTTACAGGTGTACCTTTACATTTTGAAGCAGTTGTTCGTTTGCCTGTGGTGTCCAGTGTTGTGACCTTCCGTGGAAGTGTAGGGCATTGTTGTAGTTGGGAACAGAGTTTTTGCCCCTTCCATTTCCCAAGGTAAGGGGGGGGGGGTTTGTTGTGCTATGTAGTGACTGTTGTAGTTCAGTCCCATTTCCTTTGTACCATCCAAGCTGTGGAATTCCGTTCCAGGAGGACCGTAACTTCAGGGAATATGGTCTTAAGTTTTACTTGTGAACTGAGTAATTTGAACATGGGTTCCTTTGGTGTGGTTTCCTTGTGTGGAGCTCTGACTTTCATGCATCGTTGACATTGTTCGTGCCCAGCAGTCCATGCCGGATTCCATCTGTGGGTTACATTCTATTGTCTGCACCTAATTTTCCATGTATTATGCAATGTTATCAGCTTTTCGCATGTGGTATTTTTAGTGTCTGCACCTAATTTTTCATGTATTATGCAATGTTATCAGCATTTCATATCATTGCGTGCTTAGTGTTATCTGTGTTTGGAGTGTGAGTGTAGTGTATAGGTGTGTGAAAAATGATTTGGTGCACGTGTGGTCGCGTGTTTATGACTGCATTGGGGTTCTTAGTGCCTGGTACTAGTGCCAGGGTAGGTCGTTATGTCTGTGTGTGCGGGTGCGTGTTGAGCAGTTTGACTGTAGGTGTTGTTTTTCCCATTATGCCCAGTTCTGATGCTGGGGTAGGTCGCTGTGTCTATGGTCATGGGTTGAGTTTGATTGCCCACGTGTGTGTTCAGAGTGCTTGGTGTGCCTGTTGTCATTATGTGTTCTGTTTACGTAGTGCCTGGTTAAGTGCCGGGGTAGATCGCTATGTTTTGTGGTGTATTTTAGGGCAGTGTTTTTCTGTTGTTCCATAGTTCCTGGTCTGGCCCCAGGGTAGGTCACTATGGTGTTGTGTATCTCAGTTGTGCCTAATTCCTGAGTGGTGTGGTTGGAGTTGATGTAGTGTTGTACTGTGGTCATAGTGCCTGGTGTAAATTCAGGTCAGGTCGCCATGGGTGTTGTTCTCAGGGCAGTGTTGTGCTGTTGTGTTTCATAGCGTTTGGTTTAAGTCCAGTTTGTTCGCTATGTCTGAGTATATATTTGAATTTCTTGTTGTTTTGTAGCGCTTAGTCTAGGGGCCTAAATAGGTCGCTATGGTTGAGGGTTTATTCGGCTTTGCCAGTGTTCCATAGTACCTGGTTTTGGACTGGGGTAGGTTACTATGTTCGATCTGAGGGGTGAAGTTTCCTTCCTAATTACTAGTTTGGTAAATCAGGTTGTCTTACTGGTGTGTTTAGAGGTTGTGTAGCGTAAGAAAGAGAAAATGCCCAATGGTTAGTGGTAGTGGAGCAGGATTGTGAATGCAGTTTCTTTGTGGTACTGCAGTCAGTTGTGCTTTGTGGGTCCCTCGGTTGCTGTTGGGCATTTGTTGTTGCTCCGTTCAGGGGGCAGTTGGTTTGCGCTCAGAAGGGCAGCTCTGATACTCCGGAGGGGGGGGGGCAGACTGGAGTGAAAGGTGTTTAGTGCGTAGGAGGGTAAGTTTGGTTAGGTAGTTGTGTTAGTGTTACCTAACAATAGTATGGCTAGGTGTGGCAGCCCTAGGTTCTGAGGGGCAGCTCAGGACAGGCATAATATTGTTTTTAGTCCTAGAGGGTGATAATCGAGGGACTTGGGGAGTTAGTGTCAAAGGTCGTGGCATGCTGTTGTCATGGAGTTAGTGTGCCGTTGACATTTTCTACGTGGTCCGGTTTGACCTGTGAATGGTTCCATTTGTGTGTGGTACCTATTTGTTGAGGTTGCCAGGGGTTCTGGGCATTGGCAGCCGCTGTGTATGGGATTTCTGGTACCGTGTTTGTGTTAGGGTGGCTAGGGTTTTGGTGCTGGTCGCGTTACCTTAGTCATTCTTTTGTATTTCCCTAGGGAGGGAGAGGTGTTGTAATGTGGCTTGCAGAGTAGCTGTGTGTGATGTCATAAGCTGGTGGAATGTTAGTGTTGGAGGTTCTACTGGGTGACCGTTAGACAGAGAGAAAGCTGAAAGCTGAGAAGTATGGGTGTGGGGGTGAGCCCGGTGTTTCCCTTGTGAAGTTGGGTCTTCAGTGTCTCCTACCATCCTCGTGTTTAACTGATGGCGTACAGGACCAGGACAATAAATCACCATAACTTACCTTTGCTGTCCCGGACATCCACTTTGTTACATCCTTCTCTTCCAACAGTGGCCTCAGAATGCAGCCAGACTTAAAGCTAGTGATCGTATCAGGCCTGCTTTTTATTCTCTTCCTTGGCTCACAGTAGACTATCATTGTACTTGCGGTGTGCGGACCGCCTGTCACTTCCAGAAGAAAACACTCCATTTATGGCATACAGTATTTCATTGAATGTTTACTGTGGTGTTGACTCACTTTTAGCTGGTAGGCCAAGAGCCTGGAGGGTTTTTTCCCCAATTCATAGAATCTGTTCCCCGCTGTTCAGATAAGACATTTTGTGTGAGATCCGGCCCCATAAGAATAGCCACCTCGCTTTTTTCCCTTTTACTGGAAGTGAATTATTGGGTGGGGAGGAGCCTGGATCTCAGCCAGAATGTGTCTCTAGTAAGTAAATGTGTTTCCTGAAACCACACTAGTTGGGTCCTCTGGCCTCTTAGGAGTTTCAATAGCTTCATCATTTTGTATATGGAGTTGAGGTGACCTTGAATGTGTCCCAATGGAAAAGCTACGCATGTAGTCACTTGCTAGAGTGTGGCCTTGACCCGGGCTCCTGCAATCCCTGAGATTGGCTCTTGGGGTGACCTTGCTGTTGGCTTAATTGTGTGTCCCTGCATGTCGGAATTGTCTTCTCTCCTCTATCTTTTTGTTTGATGTTATCTCCTCCTTTATTACTCTCTTCCTTGTGCCTTCCCTCCTTTGATCCTCCCCCTCCTCTGCCCCCCCATATCTCCCTGCCAGCTGCCTACAGTCTAGTATTTGGCCATGTTGTGGGGTGTGTGGTGCAAAAGTAACTCTGGTGTGGTTCTGGGCTGTTGGCTCTCCCCTCCAATGCATGCCTTCCCACAAGGACTGTTCACATCAACTTGGCTGTGGTGGACCAAGAGTTCCTAACGGTGTGGTCTCCCGATCATCTTTCAACCCTTCCACATGGAGGACACGGTTAGAGTAATTTTATTTCTTTTCCCCATACTCGTTTTGCTCTGTCCTGGGGCCCACTACACTTAGGTCATTCAGCTCCCAGTTTCAAAACCAGCTCCTTTTGGTGCACCCTATTGGGACCATGATCCAGCCCCTGTCAGTTGGTGCACGCACAGAGGCAGCTTCCACTGTCATTCCTATTTTACTGAAGGCTTCCTCCGGCAATGTCACCATGTGATTCTTGTTTTCCCACGAGAATGCCATGCCAAATGGGAATGGCCATCTGTACCTTACATTAGCAGCTCTCAGTTCTCCGTTGCTCTCCTGAATGCGATTATCTTCTGCAGTGTCACCGGAGAAAGATTTTGATGAATCCACAGGGATTGTCCCTGAAAAGCAATCACATCTAGCTCCCTGGCCTGCTTCCGAATTTTTTCTTTCATTATATATGATTGGAATTTCATCACAATTTCTCTGGGTCCTGTACCGCTGTTCTAACATGCCGGGCCACCTTGTGTACTCTATTCAAGGTTATCCCTTTTGTCGGGTCTTCAGGAGATATGAATACCTGGAGTTGCTGTGTCCAGCACGCTATGTCTGTGCCCTCAGTGCCCTCGATCAGCCCTCTCAAGTGCAGGTTTTCCCTCCAATGTCTGTTTTCCAGTTATTCAAGACCATGTCCTTTGTCTTAATTATCTCTTCCGTTGGCGTTGCAGTGTCCATTGTGTTCCTCTGCAGGGTTTGGATTGCAGTCTTGTTAGTGTCAACCCTCACCACTATTGTCTGAAGTTCATGTTTGATCTCTGTCATAGAGGTGGTGATTGTGTGGGCTGTCGCATGAAGTTCATCTGTGAATCTTTTCCCTTTCTCGTCCTTCAGAGTCCTCATGCAGCTTAGCAGGTCTTGCTTGGTGATACTTTGTGTCACGCCCTCCTGGGCCATGTCATCAGTTTGTTTGTGCTGGCCGGGCTGCACCTCCTCTCCCTGCGTCCGCTCAGCATTATGGTTTGTGCCTGACATTCGCCCAGCATTCTCCATATGCCACAAAGATTCCAGTGGCAGTGGCATAACGTTTGTGCAGCTCCCCTTCTCCAGCCTCCAACCCTGTTTTGCTGACATGTGATGGCCCTCTCACAAGCCCTGGCGATGCTCTGAGTCACTGCAGTTGGAACCAGGTCTGTTCAGCCACAAAGTGGCCTTGCACCTGACGGGTTTGACAGAATTTTGTTTCTGGTTTACATTGACCAACCTTGGTCCTCATCTCTCCACACCGGCCAGGGGCCTCAGGGTGCTTCAAAATGACTCACCCCGATACCCTGGAGCTGGCAGGGGAAAGAATAGGACCCCAGAGTCGCCTTACTAGCTCATTTAGCCGTATTTGTGGGTGCCATCTTGGGGTCAGGCATGTGAAGGTGCCATCTTGTAGTCAGGCCAAATTCTTGTCTTCTGCTGTTCCTGGCCCCCTGTCCCTGGATGTCGAGCCTGGGAACACTCTGGTTATGCCTCACGGCCATGGCTCTTCATCCGGCGTACCCCTTGCCTACTTCAGTTCGCTGTACTTCCTGCACCTCACAAGTAGGCCATGAGCGCCCCTGGGATCGGGCTGTGGATCACTGCTTAGCACCTGACCCAGGGGTCACAACTCGGTTGCGGTATCCGCACCTGGTCCCCTAGCCCATGAGGGTGCAATTAGCCCCGGGCGAGCCTGTTGTCTGCCTCAGGCCACCCACAAAGACAGATCACTGACAGAGGTCCCAGTTTAAGCAGCCATTCATAGAATGTCTGACTAGAATCCTTAGATCCTCACATGCAGTACCCTGAGCACAGGGACTTACCACAGGGCGTGCAGGAGGTCTCTCTCTGCAATTGCATATCTTCACTCCTACAAGTAAATGATAAAAACACTGTTTTCCTCACACTTCCAGCCCCTGTTTTGTCTTACTTATGCAAACCCAAGCATTTAGTCGCAAGGTGGTAAAATTCATGACACGTAGCGAAAGGAAAACCTGTGCGCTAAGCGAGTCCTGTGAGTCTTCAGAAATGTGCAAATTTTGTAAACTCTACTGATAATAAAATATATGTATATATAACAGCACCTTTACTACTTTAATCTACGTACAATTGTGTTAATAATGACTAATGCAATGTCACTGCTCTTTGCAAACCTGTGCCATCTTCCGAAACAAAATGTATAGAATGGCTCTCCTCTAATAATCTTGGAGTCTAAAAATGGTGAAACCTTTTAACTGAGCATGCGCAGGCGCCTACCTAGAGAATGACTGATTAGACATTGGTCAGCAAATAAGGATGAAATGCAGGAAATAGAAACGCGTGGCGGTTTAGTGTTATTTGCTTATGAGAAGTGTCAAGTACAATTCACCTGAAATGCTTTCATGTAATCATGTAAATCGCATCACTCATGTTTCACTGTAAGCATGTATTCCAAACATATTGCAAAGAAGGAGAACGTTTTCTCATTGCCTGACTTTTATCCCCTCACAATCACTTTTTTCTTGAACTTTTTGAGATCCGTATTAATGTTATGGTTTTCTGTTTTTTATGTATTCAGGGACCTGAAAATTGAAAATTTCCTTCTCGACGAAAATAACAACATCAAAATTGTTGGTAGGTGAGCACCGTTCATTCCGTTTTGCCGTATCTTCCGTTCTGCTTTGGATGGCTAGACATGTCTTAACAGTTCACGAAACTTCCTATGGCAACCCAGGCTTGTGATCAGGGCGGTGTTGTTGGGGACCTGGTTATTGTTTAACAAATGCATTAGATAGAAAGGGCGCTCTCCCTGACCCGGCCCAGTGCTCGTTTGTGCACGAATATAGCTGGAGGTCTGATCATAGACCTTTAATCAATAACCAATGAATCACCCGCACCTCAGATCCAGAAATGCATGCGTGCCTGGATTTATGTATTTATTTATTTATTTATTCATTCATTCATTTGAAGAGCGCACCCAACCCTGGGGCGTCTGGCCACTACATTTCTTGTGAACATTGCATACCTTAGTACAAATCACAAAGCAATAGGTCTTACAATAGGTGGTACATTGGTAGTGAACATGAGGCAATGTATCCTACAATTGAAGGTACAGCACTTATTCAAAAACTATAGTCCCGTTAATTTGACGTATCAGCAATAGTGGGGGAATTTTCCATTGGTAGTTACTTTGCAAGTGTGAAGTATGGGTGCGTTATCTATGCAGCTGGGAGAGGACCTAGCAGGTGTAAGCATGGGTGAGTCAGTGGTATGTGAGGCTTGGACTGGGTGAGATTGCCCTGTGATAAGAGGCATGTTTTCAGACTCTTGCGGAAGGCCCAAAAGAAGGATTCAGATCCATGTGGACATATGTTCACACCCTCATACATCAGACATTTGTGTATGATTTAAACATAATTAATATTTTCTTTAATAATTGTTAGAACAAAACAAAACAATAAAGCGGTGGCAAGAAACTTTGTTAAAAATGATCAAATGTGTGTGGCGGTGGGAGATGAAAGCATGTGCTGTACTTACCGAACACCACCCATTGACAATACATAATCAGCCCACCCCGCTCCTCGTCAGTGCTCATGCATTATTCACTGGGGTCATTAACATGTTGGGTGAATATATACATGTTATTTACATACATATTGTGCAGAGGAACGTATAACCATCTGAAGCAGATATGTATCACGCCACATAAAATACTCACCTTGCTGCTGCAAATGCATGGACAGCACCTATGTAGCTTTTTGCAGTTCTGCAAGGCTTTCTACTTTTGGCTATTAGACTGGTAGATGACGCGTAACGTCTTCACTGTTGCATTAGAGTACAGATAGGAGGGAGATGTGATGAGAGGAGGCATATACAGCTTGTGGGTGTTGTCTGGCTATTTACCCACCCATGTTATGCCCGTGGCCATGCTAATCCCTAGGGTCATTTCTAACAACTACATAACCCCTCCCATCCCTGCCCCAAACACATTATATTAAGATCTATTTGAGCTAGCTCTATCAAGCTGTGACTTCAAACATTCTGCTGTATAGAGCCTGTCACTATTATTTCCAAGCAGTCTTCTGAGAGTTAATGGTTTAATTTTGAATTGCAGTTATATCAGAGCTACTAGTGTAATACAAATGTGTTAACAAGTGTGCTTCCGGCCAATTGATTGATAAGACATATTTCCTCATCGGTTCCTTGCACTGAGCTCCTGTTATGAAAGGCATTGGCAGAGTCAACTGTTTGCCCTTTATTTAGTTATTAGTTAGGCATTTGCCAGTCTTTGTTATCACAAACCCAGGTACTCCCACCATTTTCCAGCTGTTGCCATCTTATGACCAGGTAGTAACATGATGGCAGTGCATGGCAAATGCCAATCCCATGGATAACCAATGTTTAGTCAAAAGCCAAAAAATTTTGCAAATACTTGTTTCAGGTGCAGTGCGAATAAGGCACAGCTTTAGTTTCATGTCACCGTGTGGTTGCTATGGATAATACAACCTCTTACAATGTAACACAATGATGGAATTAACTTTAAATTTCCATCAGAATATTGAAGTATGTAACATGTCCTGAATGGTGCATCTTAGTACAACCAGACTCATGAAAATGGGGCAGAGATGATGTCTGTATCTTGAGTATTGTCTGCTGCATTTTGTATAACCGTAAATGAAATCACCCTATCTGTCTGTCAAACTTCAACATTTGTTCCATTTTTCTGGGCAAAAGGCCTAAACCTTTAAATCCTTCACTATTCTTGAAGCAAGAGTTTTCTCAGTGGCAGGAGGGGTCAATAGTGGACCCCTGCCCCAGGTGAGTGTGCTCCCCAGAGACCCCATGTGCGCCCAAAATACTAAAATGTGCCCCCTCCCTCTCCCGTTCATTCCCCCCTGCTCCCCGCTTCCTGGATGCACTGTAATCCCGCCTCCCGAGCCCGCCCCGCAATCCCATTGGTCCTGCTATCCCCAGTGCCCAGCCACAACGTGCTGCTCGACCCCAGGCCTCAATTTCGTGGACCCCTGCCCCAGGTGAGTGTGCTCCCCAGAGACCCCATGTGCGCCCAAAATAATAAAATGTGCTCCCTCCCTCGCCCATTCATGTCCCTCTGCTCCCTGCTTCCTGGATGCACTGTAATCCCACCTCCCGAGCCCGCTCCGCGATCCCATTGGTCCTGCTATCCCCAGTGCCCAGCCACAACGTGCTGCTCGCCCCCCAGGCCTCCATTTCATGGACCCCTGCCCCAGGTGAGTGTGCTCCCCAGAGACCCCATGTGCGCCCAAAATACTAAAATGTGCCCCCTCCCTCTCCCGTTCATTCCCCCCTGCTCCCCGCTTCCTGGATGCACTGTAATCCCGCCTCCCGAGCCCGCCCCGCAATCCCATTGGTCCTGCTATCCCCAGTGCCCAGCCACAACGTGCTGCTCGACCCCAGGCCTCAATTTCGTGGACCCCTGCCCCAGGTGAGTGTGCTCCCCAGACACCCCATGTGCGCCCAAAATAATAAAATGTGCTCCCTCCCTCGCCCATTCATGTCCCTCTGCTCCCTGCTTCCTGGATGCACTGTAATCCCACCTCCCGAGCCCGCTCCGCGATCTCATTGGTCCTGCTATCCCCAGTGCCCAGCCACAACGTGCTGCTCGCCCCCCAGGCCTCCATTTCGTGGACCCCTGCCCCAGGTGAGTGTGCTCCCCAGAGACCCCATGTGCGCCCAAAATACTAAAATGTGCCCCCTCCCTCGCCCGTTCACATCCTCCTGCTCCCCGCTTCCTGGATGCACTGTAATCCCGCCTCCCGAGCCCGCCCCACGATTCCATTGGTCCTGCTACCCCGAGTGCCCAGCCACAACGTGCTGCTTGCCCCCCAGGCCTCCATTTCGTGGACCCCTGCCCCAGGTGAGTGTGCTCCCCAGAGACCCATGTGCGCCCAAAATACTAAAATGTGCCCCCTCCCTCGCCCATTCGCGTCCCTCTGCTCCCTGCTTCCTGGATGCACTGTAATCCCACCTCACGAGCCCGCCCCGCGATCCCATTGGTCATGCTATCCCCAGTGCCCAGCCACAACGTGCTGCTCGCCCCCCAGGCCTCCATTTCGTGGATCCCTGCCCCAGGTGAGTGTGCTCCCCAGAGACCCCATGTGCGCCCAAAATACTAAAATGTGCCCCCTCCCTCGCCCGTTCACGTCCTCCTGCTCCTCGCTTCCTGGATGCACTGTAATCCCACCTCCCGAGCCCGCCCCACGATTCCATTGGTCCTGCTACCCCGAGTGCCCAGCCACAATGTGCTGCTCGCCCCCCAGGCCTCCATTTTGTGGACCCCTGCCCCAGGTGAGTGTGCTCCCCAGAGACACATGTGCACCCAAAATACTAAAATGTGCCCCCTCCCTCGCCCGTTTGCGTCCCCCTGCTCCCCGCTTCCTGGATTCACTGTAATCCCGCCTCCCGAGCCCGACCCGTGATTCCATTGGTCCTGCTACCCCCATTGCCCAGCCACAACGTGCTGCTCGCCCCCCGGGCCTCCATTTCGTGGACCCCTGCCCCAGATGAGTGTGCTCCCCAGAGACCCCATGTGCGCCCAAAATACTAAAATGTGCCCCATCCCTCGCCCGTTCGCGTCCCCCTGCTCCCCACTTCCTGGATGCACTGTAATCCCGCCTCCCGAGCCCGCCCCACAATCCCATTGGTCCTGCTATCCCCAGTGCCCAGCCGCAACGTGCTGTTCGCCCCCCAGGCCTACATTTCATGGACCCCTGCCCCAGGTGAGTGTGCTCCCCAGAGACCCCATGTAGGCCCTAAATACTAAAATGTGCACCCTCCCGCGCCCGTTCGCATCCCCCTGCTCCCCACTTCCTGGATGCACTGTAATGCCACCTCCCGAGCCCGCCCTGCGATCCCATTGGTCCTGCTATCCCCAGTGCCCAGCCACAATGTGCTGCTCGCCCCCCAGGCCTCCATTTTGTGGACCCCTGCCCCAGGTGAGTGTGCTCCCCAGAGACCCATGTGCACCCAAAATACTAAAATGTGCCCCCTCCCTCGCCCGTTTGCGTCCCCCTGCTCCCCGCTTCCTGGATTCACTGTAATCCCGCCTCCCGAGCCCGACCCGTGATTCCATTGGTCCTGCTACCCCCAGTGGCCAGCCACAACGTGCTGCTCGCCCCCCGGGCCTCCATTTCGTGGACCCCTGCCCCAGATGAGTGTGCTCCCCAGAGACCCCATGTGCGCCCAAAATACTAAAATGTACCCCATCCCTCGCCCGTTCGCGTCTCCCTGTGCCCTGCTTCCTGGATGCACTGTAATCCCGCCTCACGAGCCCGCCCCACAATCCCATTGGTCCTGCTATCCCCAGTGCCCAGCCACAACGTGCTGTTCGCCCCCCAGGCCTCCATTTCATGGACCCCTGCCCCAGGTGAGTGTGCTCCCCAGAGACCCCATGTAGGCCCTAAATACTAAAATGTGCACCCTCCCGCGCCCGTTCGCGTCCCCTGCTCCCTGCTTCCTGGATGCACTGTAATCCCGCCTCCCGAGCCCGCCCCACAACCCCATTGGTCCTCCCGACTGGTGTTTAACTGGCCCTCCCAGGGCAGCCCTCTGCCCGGCAGCCCTGCGGCTCAGGACCCAGAGGCAAAGGACGGCTCCAGATTGTATCTGCAGGTATCAGCAGGAGAAGCAAGAAGCCAGCAATAAGTAATTGTGGCTAGGGCGGGGACAGAAGCAATTACTTCACGCCATACTACCCTACCACTCAACCCTAGAAACCAAACTATTGTAAAAATCTGCATAACGTGGTGCACTTGAACTTAAAAGCCTGCCTAATAGCATTGCTGTGATACTGTTGCATTGAGAAAGTGTGCCTAAAAGCGTATCCGTGGTATAGTTACATCTTGAAAGGGAAATTCACTGTTGATTTTAGATTGTGTGCCTAATACCCCCTCTGTGCAAAGTGGAATTTAGAAGTGTGCCTATTAACATGCCCTGGTTGACTTTAGAAGTGTGCCTAATAGTGTGCCCCAGTTAACTCTAAAATGTGTGCCTAATACCCTCTCTGTGCAAAGTGGAATTTAGAAGTGTGCCTATTAACATGCCCTGGTTGACTTGAGAAATGTGCCTATTAACATGCCCTGGTTGACTTTAGAAGTGTGCCTAATAGCATGCCATCGTTTAATTTTGAAGTGTGCCTAATATCCTCTCTGTGCAAAGTTGAATCTAGAAGTGTGCCTAATAACGTGCCCTGGTTGAATTTAGAAGTGTGCCTGATAGTGTGCCCTGGTTTACCTTAGAAGTGTGCCCATTAGTGCGCCTTAGTTGAATATCCTCACTGTGCAAATTTAAATTTGGTTGCCTAATATCCCCATTGCAAAGTTGTTTTGGTTGCCTATTATCCTCTTTCTGCAAAGCTGAATATAGAAGAGTGCCTATTATCCTCTTTGTGCAAAGTTGAATCTAGAAGTGTGCCTAATAGCGTGCCTTGGTTGTATTTAGAAGTGTGCCTATTAACATGCCCTGGTTGACTTTAGAAATGTGCCTATTAGCATGCCCTGGTTGACTTTAGAAGTGTGCCTTATAGCATGCCCTCATTTTATTGTGATGTGTGCCTAATATCCTCTCTGTGCAAAGTTGAATCTAGAAGTGTGCCTATTAGTGTGCCTTGGTTGAATTTAGAAGTGCGTCTAATATCCTCCCTGTGCAAAGTTGAATTTAGAAGTGTGCCTAATAACGTGCCTTGCCTGATTTTAGAAGTGTGCCAAATAACGTGCACTGGTTGAATTTCTGCCTGATATCTTCTCTGTGCAGAGTCGAATTGGGTTGCCTAATATCCTCTCTGTGCAAAGTTGAATTTAGGAGTGTACCTATTAGCACGCCTTGGTTGAATTTAGAAGTGCGCCTAATATCCTCTCTGTGCAAAGCTGAATTTTAGAAGGGTGCCTGATAGCGTGCCCTGGTTTACCTTAGAAGTGTGCCCATTAGCGCGCCCTGGTTGTACTTAAAAGTGTGCCTATTAGCGTGCCTTGGCTGATTTTATAAGTGTGCCTAATATCCTCTAGGTACAAAGTTGATTGTAGAAGTGTATATAACAACACCACTCTGGCATAGCAGAATTTGACAGTGTCCCTAATAACGCCACTGTGCCAAAGTCTAGAAAGTCTGCCCTATATTGGGTGAACGGGTAAAGTGGATGCCCTATATCGGGTGATGTGGATGGAACGGGTGAAGTATTTGGATGGAACGTGCGAAGTGTGTGGATGGAACAGGCAAAGTGTGTGGATGGAAGGGGTGAAGTGTGTGAATGGAACGGATGAACTGATGTAGAATGGGTGAAGTGGGTGGAACGGGTGAAATGGTAGAACGTATGAAGTAGGTGAATGAACGGGTGATGTGCTTGGAACCGGCAAAGTGGGCGGACCTAGTGAAGTGGATGGAACGAGTGAAATGGGTAGAATCAGTTAAGTGAATGGAACGTGTGAAGATGAAGTATGTGGATGGATGATGCATGGAGTAAGGATAACATAGATAGAACGAATGAAAGGAGCAGTGTGAAGATGACGTATGTGTATGGATGATGCATGGAGAAAGGATAACGTGGGTAGAACGAATGAAAGGAGTAGTGCATGAGATGGTTGAGTGCATAAAATGGTTGAAGTACATGGAACGGATGGGAGTGCATGGAACAGACGGAGTGCATGGAACAGATGGGAGTGAATGGAACGGATGGGAGTGCATGGAATGGATTGGAGTGCACAGAATGGCGTGATGTGCATGGAATGGTTTGGCGGGCATGGAACGTCTGAAAGAGCATTGAAAGGAACGGTCTGAGTGCTTGAAACGGTCGTAATGCACGGAACAGTCAGAGTACATGGAACGGTTGAAGTTCATGGAACTATTGGAGTGGGCGCGATCTCAAGCACCTAAACCACCATATTCACATCTCCACGCTTACTCTCTTCTTTACACCACCACTCAAATAGACACAGCGATACTATGACACCATTCGGTATAGCTGTTCTCATACCAACATCTGTCTCATACTCCCCATCACTCTAACTAAACACTGCTGGTAACATCCCCCCCCCAGCCAGGCGTTCTCCTCAGGCCTAACGCAGCCACAATCGGTCTGGATAAATCCTGCCAGAACGAACACATACTCTTGACCTCTCAACCACCACACCTACCGCTAAGAAGCAGCTATTACACAAATGCCACACCAGCTGCACACATATCCGGTGCTCACACGCACCTTTGACTCTCTCTACTCTCTCTACTGACTTGAACTTTGGTTCCCAAGGGCGTTCAACCTACCAGCGCCTTCAGACCATACCAATGGTACATAAGGCGCTATATAAATCCAAAGTAACATAACATAACATATAATATCTCTCAGCAGAATCAGACATTCTCATACAAAGAGAAATTAAAATGATGAATATCAAGGAAGCAAGGCCGTACCCAGCCCAGACAACCAAATGGTTTAGCATGGGCAGCAGCACTGCAATATAGAATGGGCACCATTTTTAATTATTTGTACATTCAAGCAACATGATCTATATAGAGAATATAATTTTAAAAATAGAGATCATTTACAACTTAATATTCAAAATAATAACCTACGGAACACAGCTTCTTTTTAGTCTTCCAACTTTTTCTGTATTCAATGCCACATTTTAATAGCAAAAAAAATGATTATTACGTTATGTCATGATCTGCTCAGTTCATCATAAACCCCCAGTCCTATTTTTCCACACAATGACGTCTCGGGTCAGCCGTACCTGTACACTTTAATAATAGATGTTTCAACACTATCTGCACCCTTACAGGTATGACAGATCTGGTCAGACCACATAATGTTTGACCATGATCCTAGCAGCTTGTTATTGATGCAGGGAATTCTTTCCCTCCCCAATCAAAAGTGCCACACCAATATTCGTTTTAGGTTCAATCTAGCCCTACCTATGATTCATATAGGACCACATAGGTTCTTCACCCTTAGTAACAGGTAAGCCAAGAACCAGGCCTGTGTATAGAAAGAATATATATTTATGAATGAATACAAGAATTAATATTTGTGCAAAATCACAAATCACGCCACCTCACTCTGTGGCGCAAATGCTTTTATTTCCTTACACTTGCCTTTTCGCACAAATTGAAAACACTAGTTAGTTTAGGATAACACAGATCAGAGACACTTTAACCCCACAACATGTACAGTCAAATCCTTTGAAGGAGGTTTACTTTATAACATGTAGAATTTTGAAACATTACCAGATCACACACTTAGCAATACCCTTTACATAAAGTTTCATTTAAATAACATGCAATACTTTACTATTGGCAAAAGCAGTTTCACACATGCAGCGCTCTGCATTTTTAATCTCCCTGTGCACTTGAAAATGCGTGCGGTCTTCAAGCACAACAGACTTTAAAAAACAAAACACATTTTATATATATAGAACCCTTCTTCCTTCACTGCAATGCTATGAAGAATTCATTTTCGAGGAAGAGTCACTTTCACACTCTCAGTAGAGAGTATGCTTTTCAATCAGAGACTTCACTTTATTTAATTTTGACGAGAAAATTTTCTGCCCAGCACAAAACCCAGATATTCAGTTTACATTCAACACCCCTCTGCTTTAAGACAGGGTCTGAGGAATGGTGAACGGTTGGGATTTTCGTTTTTTCAGGCACCCCTCCCTTTAGGGAATTTTGAGGTTGGCAAGGAGAAATAGGAGTGCCTGATTATTTTACACCATATTTTTATTCACACTGGAAGTGATATTGTTCATTTTGAATTTTCAATTAAATCACCCGTGTTAGTTGGTTATAGGGGAGTTAATTTAATTATTATTAGGTAAGAAAATGGTAGGGGTGTAATTTGTCTGCCCACCCGATCAATAATGGGACACCTATTGAATCACACAGATCTCTACAAGACTTGGTTTGGTTGGACAAGTTAACTTACATAAATACCTCTAGGTTTGTGCTCAGAAAAGGACATCAAGCCACAGGTCATATTTTGGGTACCAGACGGGGACCTGGTCAGAACCCAACATCAGTCATGGATATTCTCCAGTCTCAATCCCTCTATTATGCCTCTCCCTGGCTGTAGATCCCAGGCTATGTCTCTTATCCTGGTTAACTCCAGTTCCAGTCTCCCAGGCAGCATGATTATTTTTCCAGAAGTTTTGCAGTAGTTCCACTCCGATGCAATCAGGCAGATCCCCTGATTTCCATTGTGTGACACCTTATAAACCCATAATCAAATCCCCAAAAACGTCTAATTTACGAGATGCCAGCTCATTGGCTCTTAATTGGTATTGGACAACTATTCTCCATCCCCTTAACCCAGACCTAGCCCCTTTTCTTTGATTGGTCCCTTTTAGTTACTTGGCATCATCCCTTTGAATGAAAACATTACCCATCTGAGATAGCATTTTCGTAGTTTCAAATATGCACTGAAAAACTTCAACATGAGGAACATCTTTATTTACAAATAAGCATCCTCTAACATAGTTTTTTGGCATTATCTGATCATGCCTGATTTAATTAAATGAGTCCTGTGACTGCACGAGGTTGCAAGTTGAAACAACAGTTTTTCATGATTCACTCAAAAATGATAAAAGTCAGTGTAACAATTTATTACATGCAGTTAAATACTTCACTAAGCTACTATCTCCCAAAATCTCTGCTTCATGACAATTTCTGGGAAGTCATAATCACCTTTCAGGTGTGAACTCTTGTTCCCCAGGTCACATCTTTATGAGAGTGATATCAACAGATAGCCTCACTGGAATCTTTAAAGTGATATTTGACTGATGTCTTTGTACCTTATGGTTCCTGAGAAAATTAACAATATATGATCCTGCATACACTCCTATGGCCATTGTTGAAATACATATTGTTCCTTCAATTTCACATTACATTTCTTTTCTTCCAACTGAACATGTGATCTGACCATTTGCTTCCTTTGTAGTTTTTGGTCTGGTGTGAACCCATTAACATTCTTGCAAAATCAAAGGCCTGCAGAAGGGATCTTATCTTCGTGGCCAGATGGGTCTAAATGAGCCCCCTCATTCATGTACCCTGTCAGTCAGGTCTTGGCACACAACACAAATCAAATTTAAATCCATATGTTTTTAAGAGTTCAACCCATGAAGGGCTGCCTCTTTGGTTTAACAGTTGCTGGCACAAACACACCATAAAGTCCTTCTTGGGCACTGCTGTGGCTTCAAAGACATTCCCTTTCAGATACAGAGAGAGGGAAGGTGACCAGTTTGAGTGTCCAGAACATAAACTGAAGCCAAGTCTTCTGAACAGAAACTGGTGATTTTAAATGTTACCATTTGTTTTCACATGAGGCCTTTTAATATCTTGTGTCACGCCTTCTATGTTCATCTTTACATCCAAACAACTATTCACATGACTCTGGCAATGGAGATTCATTTTCCCATATGGTCATTGTTCTAAGCTGCAAATGCACACCTTTCCCTGGTAACTATTTCTATTTTTGCAAATGTACCCTTTATTCTTTGCTCTCTGTGTGAGCAAGGCTGCACTTTAGACAGGAGTCCCATGTGATGAAAAGTAGTTTCAGACCTTTGGCCTAGTCACTCGAATATAGGGCCCATTTAATTCTATTTCTCTGGAAACAGCATTTTGATGGTCAGTTGAGAATGAAGTGCTGCCCTTTCAGTTTGGCAGTCATCTCTGTGTGCTTTCAATGCTCCACATTTTTAGGCCCAATATAGCCAAATGTATTTTAACTTTTTTTGGGGGGCTGAATATGAACCCCACAACAAGTCAGTCAGATTCTGTTCCTGATCAAGAGCCAACAGTCTTGAACCCAGTAGACCTTGAAAAGATGTAAATGAGTATTCAGTTATGGTCAGCTGATGCAAGGTGATACATTTAATATTTAATGATACAATATTTGCAAGAAAAGGTGAGAACATTTTATAGAGTGTCGATGTTAATACTTCATAGATGCAGTATCGCAGAGAATAGATGGGAGCCTGACTATGTTTGATATAGGATACATATATTTTCTGCAGTGCTCTGGATCTCAGCAATCGTAAAACAAATTCAGCCATTATATATTCCACTGTCGCCTTGAGGGCAGATCAAGAAGCTTTTTTAAACATTTGCTCTCAAGTCTATCAATAAGCTCCATATGTTTAATAGACCAGATTTCAGAACCATTTGAAGGAGGCCAATTTTATATATATGTTTCAATAAGCAGTCGCAGGCTCTACCTACCATATTGCCACAATTGATGCTTCAATACTGTCACCTGTTGCATACATGTACGAATTACTAGCAGGGTATTATGTTTCCAGGTTAATGATTGGTCAATTTTTATACCAAGGTAGGAGTACTGAATATTATGCTACCATTTGATTCAATTAATATGGCAATTATGAGAAGGGGGATTCCTAAAATTAAAGACATGATTTTAGTTTTGGCTAAATAGCGTAACGTGGCAATTTTCTCCCTATACAATGCCATGCTGCATTAATGTCATGTGGTAGGTATCCCGGGTTAAATAGGTAAAAAGGTTGATAAATGCAAAATGTGCAACATAGGTATTTTCCTGTCTGATATTCCCACTCTTGGCTATTTGTAGATGAAGCATCAAACACTTATCCAGGGTACTTTTGCCTTTCTGAAAACTCAATTGAAAATGACAACTTTTTTTTTTTCTTAGCCGTTCCCATAACCTTTTCTGCAGTACATTGATAAACACCTTGGCATGCAATTTGATTAGGGATAAGGGAAGGTAAATCTTTGATCCTCTACTCTGGCCTTTCTTATGTACGGGCATGCCTACTGCCACCCTCCAGGATGCAAATACTGTATATTGGTTAAAACTGGTGCCCAAAATAATTATCTCAGCCTTGTTTATGTTTGGGGAGACTTAATATGGCTAGAGAGCTTTACCACTTTTAACGAGTTTAACATCATCATGAACTTCTTATACTGCAACAACAGCTAAAACTCCTGATCTTCACCCCCAGGTCTAGGTTTCACCTACACTAATCAGCATTGCCTTTCTTTCTGGATAGATTGGGGCAATGAAGTTAAGCCATTCCTTGCTTTAACATCTGCATCTACATATTCCAGTTATGGTGACCCCCTTTCCACAATATCCCAGAATGTGTGTTGGTCATGAGATAGAGCAGCTGCAAGGAGGGAATTCCAAATAGCCTGGTTGAATTCCCTCATTTTCTGACTGATTACTTGTTTCTAAGCTGATGGATGACTATGCCAATTCTCAATTACAAGTAACAATGACGGTTTGGATTCCCTACACGATGCACCAAACAAACCTCAATCCTTGGTTATTGCCCTGCAGCCACCATGTGGTACAGGAATCGAACATGTGTCACTCATATGCCTCACTATTTTGCCATTGGACTTCATTATCTGGTCGCTTGTTGAATGTTCGCTGTGGATGATCCCACTATAAGGTCCAAGTGACACTAAAACATCACACTTGAGTTGGACTGCCTTGCCGAATTCCATCTGATGCTACAGCTGGAATCGAGAATGTACAGAGAATTAACATCAGCAGGGTACTTTTTTTGATGCTCACCAAAATGTAATACAACCACCAGAGATATTTGGTTACTCTCTAATCAGTGAGTGACCTGAAAATCCACATCAGTCTGACAGTCCTCCATGTTGACACATAAATAATCCAACAGAGATAAGGCGTTTACTGAAGAATAGGTATACATCAGGGTTTGGCGCTGGTCCTTCAGGAATCTCCATTGATTGCACTTAAACTATTACCCAACGAGAGATTACATAGATGATGGCCAACCCTGTCCTTAAACATTAGGAACCTGCTGATCTCCCTATTATCACAGGTTGGATCCTCAAAAGTCAGCTCGTCAATCTCCAAAGTTTGAGTACTTAATTTAGTATTTCAATCTCCCATTATGTCATGACCCAGGGGGGAATATTGGCACCCTCTCCAGAACCATGGGAGCCGAATCGAGATGACCTTCCAAACCTGGTTGGCATGGCTTCCTGACTCTAGATACACAGATAACCAGAAGGCAGCCAATGGTGGGGAGACGGATTACGGAGAGGTTGTGGATAGGTAAGGGGGTGTAGGGAAACCAAAAAGAGGGTTAGGGTAACATGATTAGATAGGATGGAGGAGTTTAGAGAAAACCCAGTAACACTGTAGTCACTCTTGAGCATGACTACTCTCCTGAATATTTCCTGACCAATGGATCTCTGCATTATCTAGCCAGTATTCATACATGCACTCCTAACCAGTATTCATACATACACCTAACCAGCCTTCATACATACACACTATGCATGAGAACATACTTTGGTACATTAAATGATAGCCTGATGGCCTGAAGCACATGGAAACTATACTAAACGACAACAACAACATCAGGATCTTTTCACTCTGACAAGCTCATGAAACATATTGAGCATAATGAGCAGTAGACCAACATAAACAGTAAGCATGATGAAAAGCATGAAACGGTACATTAAATGGTACATGGAACAAATGGTACACCCAGACTCTTGTGAGTCATTCCGACAATGAACATAAATTGTTAGTGCAATGCACTTCCTTGCTGAACAACACCTGTGTTGTAACCTCACACGTTTTAACAAAAGAACATTCACATATTCGTTTGCTTGTGCACTTAACTGAAGCACACGAAACCCCCCGGATGTCCCGGGTGCATCTGACCCAGCGCAATAAGCGGATTGCCTCGCTGCTCAAAGCTGGCATAGAGCGGCATCCAGAAATCATGCCCGCTCCAGTCGTGTTCACCGCCGCGCATCGGCTCCATTTCAGCTCGGTAGCAGCCTGCTTTGTCGGCAGAGAAGCAAGAACCAAAATCCCTGATTCGCCGTGCTCGCCACCTTGCTCCTGCCTGTGCCGTCAATTCTCAATTACCAACATTCTCAATTGCCAACAACCGGCATGGGCGGGGCGGGCCTTAATAGCTCAGTGGTGCGCGCCATTGCATGATGCACCTGGCCCTCTTGGTAATGTAGTCTGGGGGTCCAGTGTGCCACAGAACCAAGGCTTATTAGCCCTCCTTTGATGGTTACAGCCACAGAGGATCCCGCATGCCATTATCCTGAAACATTAAAAGTATTTAGTGAGGGACAGGTAATTTCCACGCCACTATTTCATCATGGTTCCCAGAGAGATTTTCCAAATCTTTTAAACGAGAAGCATTGTTAAAAAGCCCTTTGTGACTGTGGGCATTTCAGAAATAATTTAAACAATGTCAGAAAAATAGGATTATGCCCCTTCAAACACATTATGTTAGGGTAATTGTAAATATGGATGTCTCGAATGTGACCCGGTGGAAAACTTTTAAGAGGTCACCCTAGTTATAGTGAACAGGGAACTCTGAGAGGTTTGGCAAACCCCAATCAAGGTATGTGGATGAGCAGTCAATGCTCATTCTCAGGAGAGAGTGAGTGGGTCCTCAATGAGTCCACAAAGTATAGCACACAACAATTCAATATAGACAGTCATGTATAAAAATACAGTTATTTATTATAGGCCTTCTGAAGACACTGGAAAATGAATCTAACAGGTAGTATTATTGCACAACACTTTATGCTACAAATATATTCAGTCACCATAGGATCAAATATAACTTAGCCAGTAAAAGCAAGTACATATTTTAGATGCAGTCAATGATGGAACCAGATCACAAGACAATAACCTATCTTACATAAGAAGTCCAAACCCTAACATGAATGGGGCATTGTCCCCAAAAGTCACAGGAAACACAATGTTTCTCACCAGAGAGGAGTCTCTGTATGTAAGTTCAATACGCTTGCATTGGTGATAGTTCTGCAACAGAGGTAAGTAGGTGTTTTCCTTTCTTACAGGCCCAAAGATAACCAAGGGGCAGGATACTCACCCCAGGTTCGAGGAGCAAAATGTGGGTGGAATTCAATAAGGTGACAAAGGGACTTGTTCCCAGTGTAATCCTACGGAGGACAGGGGTAGGAGAGATACACTGCATTTACTTACCCCCCTGACAGCAACTTTCCCAGATGTTGGCGTGGATCGTCTCGGGATTGCTGGGGGCTCAATCTTCCGCTGTTGGCTCCGGTGAGAGGTGCCTAGGAATTGCTGCTTCTCGGATTCTTCCAGTCAAGGGCAGTTGCAAGATGAAGAAATGCAATAACCTCCATTGTAGGCCTCTACAGGACACTTCACTGGTTGGAGGAAGGTGAGTTCTCTGCACAATAGATGCTCCAGGACAGGTTCCTGTGAAGATATACATCTGAAATTTGGAGAGAATGCTACTAGTGGCACAAACTGTTGATCATCAAAGTTCTGGACTCGAAGCTGGAATTGGGGCGCTTTTGGTGAAGTAACCCAGAAGAGAGCTGGTTAGTCCATTGTGCAGCGTGGGACAAGTCTGAAGGCTCAGAAGAGCAGGATCCTCGTGAAGGCATTGAGACTGGTTGGTCCCTCTAGTCCAAGGGCTGAAGCACTGCTCAGGGTCTTTGGAGGTCAGGCAGAGAAGCAGGCTTCACAGGGCTGGCTACTGGAAGGGTTGCTAGCCCACTTCAGGGGTTATCTTCAGATCTTCAGCAGGCTGCTCTTCTTCAAGGGATTATTGGCTCCAATGAGGATCAGAAGAAATGGTAAGGATCTGCACAACTACTGGTTTCACATTAGCCTCCCACCCATACGTTCTGGTACCATGGATGTGGACTGGGACAAGACAGCCCCACCCCCTTCCTGGGCCACACACACACACAAGGGCATCACTATCCAGCTAAAGCAGCAGCTTTCCCGGGCAAGTGCATGACCTTATACAGACCTGGAAAGGCAGGAAGAAGGCCAAATAAGAACATGGCTAAAGTGCAAGCGAGAATCTCGTGGCATAGCCATTTTAGTGCACTAGTCATGTTTCGTATCCATCTGTGGTAAATGGGAATGTGCACCCCCAAAGTATTAAGAAATTGACAAATATATCTGGTGCCACCAGCTCATCTTTAGGCGCGTATAAAAGTAACCAAACATTACATGTGTAAAAAGCTAGGGTGATACAAAAGTATCCACAATGCACTGCACTTTAAGGTGTTATGTGCAATGTCAAAAAGTACAAGAATTCAAAAGGGAAACCTAGTTTCCCAGTACTGATAGTGTGAAGGACTGAGCAGTTTCCCCATAACAATGAGCAAAAGGCAAGGGAAGTCAAGTTGAAGTCTTTACTTCTCTTCACAAAAGCAGGACTAGTGTGAAGGACTGAGCAGTTTCCCCATAACAATGAGCAAAAGGCAAGGGAAGTTAAGTTGAAGGCTTTACTTCCCTTCACAAAATCAGGACAGGATAAAAACAGCAAAACGAATGTGGTTCCACACGGAATTCTGAAGGGAAAGCTGCAAAAAGGTAAATATTTCCTAACAGCAATCTACAAATAGGTAAGACCACTCCCATGGCACTGCTACACATAGCCAGATCACAAAACCCCTAGAAGGACAACCTCTTATATTTATTGAAGGTTGGTTTGCTCCCAAGGATTGCGCACACAACCAAAAATTACAATGCTCAATTGGACGTAGTTTAATGCAATTCGAACAGCAGCCGACACGTGTTTCGAGCAAAAGCTCTTCTTCCAAGGCTGAGGAGGCTTGGCACTAGTTCTCTGTATATGGTAGATAGATATCCAATAAATTTTCAATGCAGCTCCGCTATATAAACGCATGTGCGTATTCAAATGTAGCGGCGTTTCCGCCCGACTGATGAGATAGAGCCTTCATTATATTCTATTTATGTGCACACTGTAGGAAGGGTGTTCACACACTGCTCCTATTTGCTGCCCGTCAACCATCTTACTCTTTGTCAGGTGCGCCAAAACCTCAATTTGTCCTTTTCTGCCACAATCTTTCTTATATTTATTGTAGAGCACTTTTTAAGATGATTAAACCCTCAATAGTGCAATAGTGTTCACTGCCAGGTATCCTGAAAAGCTACTTGGTTGGCATTATTAATCCATTCTAACCAGTCCTTTGCATGAATCTTTTTATTCAAACTAGCAATTTTCAAACACAAACAAAAGACCACTCTTTCAATCCAAGAATATTTGCCTCCAGAAACGGTCAGTGGGGGTGAGCCACTTTGGGCTCAGAGTGTTCTGAAGCATAACATCTAGGCAAATGTTCAACCATCTCTAACTTTAGGATGGGTTCTACCTAAATCTCCTTTACAATCTCATTAGAAAATCATTGGAAAGGCTAATAATTTTGACATTTGTCATTGTTTATTGCCTATTACATTTAGCATGGAGTGAAGGAATACGAAATTACAGTACAGGGAGGAAGAATTTACAGCTTGGGAAGGAATGAAGAGTAGCACCGCAGAGTGAGGAAAGAATGGTGGGGGTGGGGAATAAAAAATAAATGGCAACACGAGGGGGAATAAACAAATCTTATAGATGAAAGGTAGGACAGCAACAGTACATAGGAGCATTGTGCCATATTTGATGGAAGGAGTGACAGCGCAAATGGGATGAAGGATTGACAGAGCAAATGGTGCGAAGCAGTGAACGTGCAAAGGGGGAAGGAGTGGCCACACAAAGGGAGTTGGAGAGACAGCGCAAGGGGAAAGGAGGGACAATGCAAATGGGGACTGAAGGATTGCCAAGGAGGGACAGCTCAAGGGGGAATGAGGGACAGCTGAAGGGCGAAGAGGGACAGCGTAAAGGTGAAAAAGAACAAGAGGGTAGGTGGGAAGGCGCAAGGAAGGAAAGGAGTGATAGCACAAGGGGGAGGGAAAGTGGAAGGAGGAGGGACAGCACATGGGGAAGGACAGTTAGCGCAAGGAGGAAGCAGGGACAGGGGGAGGAGGGACAGCACAAGCGAGGGAAGGGCAGCCCAATGGGGAAGAGGGGCAGCCCAACAAATGGAGGGAAAGTGCAAGAAGGGAGGGATAGCACAAGGGGGAAGGAGGAATAGCACAATGGGGACGGAGGGACAGTGTAAGGGAGAAGGAGGGACAGTGGAAGAAGGAGTGACAGTGCAAGAAGGCAGGTGGGACAGCACAAAGAGGGAAGGGAGCAATAGTGCAAGGGGAGGAGGGACAGTGCAAGGGGAGGAGACACAATGCACAGGCGAGGAGGGACAGCATATGGGGCGAAGGAGGGAAAGTACAAGGGGGTGGGATTGCGTGAGGGGGTAAGGAGGGGCAGTGCAAGAGGTGGGGGAAGGACAGCACAAGGGGAGGAGAAGGGACAGCACAAGGAGGAAAAGGATCAATTGTGCAAGGGGGAAGGAGCAACAGTGAAAGGGGTGGAGCAACAGCACAAGGGGAACGGTCTGTCAGCGCAAAGGAGAAGGAGCGACAGCACAAGGGGGAAGGAAGAAGAGTGCAAGGGGAAAGGAGAAACAGTGCAAGCGGGAGGGGCAGTAACAGGTAGGGAGACCACAAAGGGAATGAGGAGGGACAGCACAAGGTGAAGAGGGACAGTTCAAGGGGGGGTTGGAGGGACAACGCAAGGGGAGCAGGGCAACTCAAGGGAAAGGAGCAACAGCACAAGTAGGGAGTGAATTCTGTTGGTTGTATGTATAATTGCAGCCTTTGCTCGTAGATGTCTTATATGGAAGTTTTGAACTCAATGTGACATCTTTCAAGGAGATCTGTAAATATACAGGTGTCTGTGGTACTACACCTCTCAAATGAACTACAACCTACGATGTCCTCACAACTTATTTTATTTGAGAGGTGCAGTACCATTGACAACATACAGATATCCTCATAAGAAATCACATTGACATTTCTTATGAGGACATCTGTGCATGGTCAGAGGTACTGCACCTCGACAATAAACTACAGCTTACAGATGTGATGTCCACACAATTTATGTTACTGGAGAGGTGCAGTACCACTGACATCATTCAGATGTCCTCATAATAAATTGCATTGAGATTGGAGAAGTACCGTACCACTGACAAAATACAGATGTTCTCATATGAAATCACATTGAGATTTCTTATGAGGACAACTGTATGTTGTCAGTTGTACTGCACTTCTCCCAAAAATAATCCAACTCCCTCTGGCTGTTTTATTAGCTCCTTAAAAATAACTCTTTATAAAGTTGAACAAATAGCCCAGAAATTAAGGGAAATAGCCCAATCTAGCAACCCTGCACGGTGAAAAGAAAGATCACTGCACAGCCCCAGTTTTGAAAGTTACACAGACACATGGCAATGTACAGTTATTCTGATTGGGAGAAAATGAGTTAAACAAGTCACTATTGGATTGCATTGGTGTAATAAGACAAGACATCCTCGGCTTTACCAGGTGTCAGCCAGCCACACAGTCCGTTTTCTGTCACCCTTTACTCTCTCCCTGCTCTGTAGAAATGGAGTTGGTGATATTTTGGTTGCTATACGCCACCAAAATGTGACAAAAACAAAAAGGGGAAACAGATATTCCACTTCAGTCACAGTAAATGCCCTGATATGTGGCAATGCAACATTAAGCTGCACACCACTCGGAGACCTGCCAACACTATCCCTATCAGGGACCTGAATTAGTCAATTAACTGGCTATGGGTCTCTCCCACCAACGACACGTCCAATTCAGTAACAAGCAGTACAACATTCCATTTATCACCCTGTGCCAAATGGAAGAGGTTCATGGTCTGGGAAGAGGAAGAGAAGTACTCAGAATAAGGGGATTATCTGTAAGTAATCGAGAAATGTCCTACTTGTCCCTCTTCATCCTCCCAGTCCTTATCATATGAGGATTTACCCAGCAACAACAGGGGGAACTGCACACCACTGAGGAGCACATACACATATATTTAATGAAAAACTTTAGTTATTAACACAAGGCAGCACAGCTTAACCAAAGGATTATCTAGGGAGACCAACATACAGTTTATAATGGGAGATGAAAGTCACATGGGCAGCCCAAGGGCAGCCCTGCAAATATCTCCATATACATAGCACCCTTGATTGCTTTCCAGGAGGCCCACAAAGCACTGGTGGGCCTATCCTGCATGTCTTCGGGTGAGCGAAGATTAGAGGACTCAAAACCAATGCTAATGACAGTCCTGATCCATCTACTCAAAGTAGCCCCAGATGGCTGCCTGCCCACAGAATGTGGGAAAAATGTGGCAAAAAACTGTTCACATTGCCTAGAGTGCACCATCTTAGCCAGGTACACCTTCAGTGCCCTACCCACATCCAGACGGTGTGCCTGAGAAGGGCCAGCATCACCCGTGAATTCACTAAGCATAGGGCAGACCAGATCCTCATGGAGATGGAAGTCTGAATTTAACATGGGGGAAAACGACGAGGAGGGTGCAGGACTAGTCCTTCATGAACACATCTCAGATATGGTTCAGAATAGACCAGAACCCAGAACTCCCCCAATCTAAGGGAGGAGGCCATAGGCACTAAGAACAGAAATTTGTAAGGTAGGTAGGAACTGAACTCTGTGGAATGACCCCTGCGTATAGAGTTCTGGACCGAGGCGTCTCCAACATCATCTTTCAGGCAGATCTGAACACTGAACAGCTCAGGGCGGCCTCCCACTGGAGCTGACAGGTCGGGTCCCGAGCTCCCAGATGCAGGAAGTGCCAGCAGAAGTTGTGGGAGTAGCCTTGAGTTTGACAGGTTTACACCCTCCTCTACCATGAAACCTGGTGGGCCTGGACAGTTGATCTTGCTTGGTATCTGCCAGTTGCCTTAGGTTGAGCCTGTTTAGACTTTGGCTCATAAGGGGCATCAAACACTTTAGCCATTTAACCAGCTCATTAATCTGTTAGCCAGAAATGGTTTGGCCTAAAAAAGGGAGACAAATCAAGATTGATTTTTGGGAGGCATTTCCCTTCCATTGTCTAAGCCATTACTGACTTCTTCCAGAGTTAACTCACACAGCCCCTATGGCAACATCATCCATAATGTCCAAACAAATGTCTGAGGCCAACATGATCTCCTTCTCTATTGTTTCAAGAAGGTCCTGACAGTGCTGTTATCTTTCTGGGGCAATAATCAATGATTGAAAATCCTTCAGGAGAGATTGGGTAACATATCCAGAGTATTCCTCGTCCCTGAGAGCAAAGTTACTGGTTGCATGAGCTCTCTTTGGGGCAGTTTCCACTCTCTAATTCACAAGGTCAGAGGGTGCAGCATCTTTGGTTGCCACAGAGGTATGCCCAATGAAGGAAGGCAGAATGGAATCGACCTTGAACACTTCACGGAACTCCTGTGTGGACCCTTCTATGGGGCTAAAGCCTGTACCACCTCCTTGGGAGGAATGCCTTCTTCGGCTCCTTGCATTCTCTGTTGATGACATCCCAGATATTCTGCATGACGGGCAGATCAGACTTAGAGACTGGAACATAGAGACTGTTGGTATCCTGGACACCCTCAAGGGTAGAGGTATCTTTTATATCCAATAGATTCAGATTATAGAGCAGGTGATTAGCAAACTCATCCACAATGTCCTGACACAGATCCACAGAAATTTCCCTACTATACCTCCTTCATCATCGGGCAATTGCAGGGGGGTCAAGCGAGGCATCCAGGAGTGCCTGTGAGAAAATGTCCTGGAATAATGAACTCTTCACTGACACCTCTCACACTCACTAGACTGGGGGTGAGAATGGAATCTCAGCCCCCTCCTCTAGGAGGGGGTGTAATGCCTATGATCCATTCCTGCTAGATGACCCCACAGCAGAAGAAATTATTAGCATAGAGCAACATGCAATAGAAACACTGGCTATCTTGCCCCAGCCTCAGTCTAGTACCAGGTTTTGGGAGTCCATCGTGGAAAGGAGCACACAGACCCAGTGGCTGGCATCAGTCATGGCAGCAGGTCCTGTGAATGCCCCTTCCTGAGGAGGGTGGCTGCTGTCCAGCCTCTGCACCATAAAAAGGCACAAAGCAGAATGGAACAAGTTCCCACACCTGCGGGAAAAGGACAACAATCCTTCAATACTTACTGCAGTCCTTATACCCTCCCAACTTCAGGGCTTGGTCCAGGCACACCCCAATCAGGGTTGATGATTGGCCTAAAAAGAAAACTGTGTTCCTGTCTCAAGATGTGGAAGCCTCATATAGTAATGGCACGGAAGAGGAAGAGGGGCGAGGAGGGACTGTCCCGTTTAGTTGGGCCAATAGCTTCCTCACTATCAATCACTAGATCAACATGTGCCAAGAACTTCAAACAACAAATTATGCCCTAGGGCCCAATGGGAAGGGATTTGGGGGTGCTGGATGGAACACTGGAAACAGACAGGAGATAGAAGCAGCAAGGAAAGTTAGTTGATGGCCAGCCAAGTACGATTGCAAAATTGTGGGCAACTACTTGTCTAGAGTTCAAGGAATTTCCCGGAATTCCAACATTCCAGCAAATTGTGGGTGCTCTCCTGATTGACTGGTGGAAACAAGGTGTGCTAGTGGCAATTCATTATCGAAGTAGAAGCCAATTCAGCCTCAAAGGCACCTTCAATTATAGTTACCAAAGTGATTCATTTAGCCATCAACCTGTTTTCTCTTGATTTAACTTGAGTAGTACTTGATGTGTAACCAAAATCAGTCCATATGTATTCTATGGGTGTTCCCAATGATAGTGCCTATGTTTTGTTTTTTTAGCACCTTCCTGCACGACTTTTAATCCAATGTGGCTACCAAAACGCCAAAGCTCAGATTCATAAAGGAGCACAGGAGCAATTTTGAGCTTGTTGGCTTTGAATAGTAAGTTTCAGGTTATAGCCACTGTAGGATGCGTCAAACTTTGCAGGCCTACTTTATTAGCAATATACTTCTGATGATCAGACTTTTGCGTATGTGAATTTCTAGACATGTTTAGATAGGCAAGATATCAGTCCTGAATACCTAGCATTGTTCATACATTAAAACACATCATTTTGGCTTTTGCTACATTACTATCAAGTGTATGTTCATTGGGGCAATCAGAAGGGTGGAGTGACCAATCGCAGGTATTTGTACCTTTTCCCCAAGAAGGAGACGGCCCCTTGAGACTAGAGCTCTGCAATAACCTCTCTAGGGGTCTACCAAAGTGGGGCCTCACAGAGAGAGACTCCCCCTTTGGAGACAAGGACTCCCGTTCCTGTGAGGAACTCCCTAAACCATCTACTATTGTCGCATACATTGTACTGTCTATTATAAACAATAACGTGACATTTTTTCAATTGGCTGAATGCAAAGAAAAATCCATGTGGTAATGATAAGGAAGATGTCTCTTTAACAAGAGATGTATATTTTACTGTGACAAGTCCGAGGAGAGGAAGAAGAGAGCCTTGTGCACAGGGGAAGACCCCTGACATTATAACGCCTTGTGGAGGTGGAGCAAAGGTGAATCGCAGAGCCCACAACTTTTAATGAGGCAGAGAACGCCAGTACGAAATGTGCAGATGTGACGAAAGCAGTGTGAGAAAGAAAGAAAGAATGAGTTATACAGTGGTGGCATGACCACAAGAGCAGCATGGTGGGCAGGACTCCCAAACAACAATGCTGAGATGACTATTGCAAGAAGCATTGATATCTTCTGACCATCTGTGTCAGTGTACGGCAGGGACCTGAAGAGGAACCGAGAACGAGAAGCAGACGACTGAGAAAAGTGAGAAAGCATACCCGAGCGAGAACTGATCCCTGCCACCTTCCCCTCCATATAGAGAGGTATCAAGGAAAACAGGAGAATCAGGAGGCAGCTGGAACATCTTTATCAATCTGAAGAAACTTGTCCCAGTTGCAAGGATGAGAAAGTAAAGATAAGACTGTGTAATTGGAATTGTAAAAAGCAGAGAAAAGAAGTAACAAATAGCCCGGTTGGGGAAGAGGGCCATTATAAGAAGAGAGAAACTAGTCCCAGTCCTGGGGACTAGATATTAAAAGGGAAACCACTTAAGAAGAGAAGTGAACAAAATATACAAATGGGTTTATCCAACACAGGTGGGGAAAAGGCAGAGACTGGAATAAAATCACCTGGGAGGAAGGGAAGATTCCCTATACATTCAGAGTGGAAGACTGGAGAAAGTCTAACATAGAATCACATAAGTAACCGGTGTAAGTACCAGAAAGTAACGCTTAGCCCGCTGAACTCTGCTCAACTGAAGACGTTTGGCTGCCTCTCCTGCGGATCTCTCTGCTTTCACTGTGCAAGGACTTAACATAATGACTTCAGTTCCCATAAGGTGAAGAAATACTTCAAGGACTGCTTATATTTCCTTATATTATAGCGGTATCTTACTATTTACTGTGTTTTCCTCTTCCATTAGGCTGAGCCCTTTTTCGCCAGTAGGCGGGACTATATATTTGGGCTTCCGCACACACCGCGCGCGAGCACCTGTGTAAGTACCGGAAAGTACCGCTTAGCCGCTTTGCCGCGCTTGTCGCGGTTTGTGGTTAGGCTGCGGAACGTCCCAGTCTTGTCTGACTCATAGGGCCTTGTGTGTTGTGACCTGAGTTAACTCACGTTAACAATGAAACGAGGTATAACAACTTTGAAATCGGGCATGCCCGTAGTGACGGCTGCCCATTGCACGGTGAAGGACCCTCGCAAAACTCGCCACAATGTCCAATAAAAAGAACTTGACTAAGCTCTACACCGCGTATGGGTTCAATCAAGCCCAAACTAAGTACCAAGGCTGAAATCCTATTGGGAATGGATATTCGGCCATTCTGTCGCGACTTAAGCCATCTGGACACCATTGATTTGGATAACGAAAATACGCCAGTTGTGTCAAATCGACCTCTACCAAATTCACTTGACAAAACCAGATGCCCACAAAATGGCTTCCCACATGGACATTCTGGCAAACAGGACACATTGGACGTGAAAATACCAGATTGCCAAGTAAACCATGTTACGGTGGTTGTTTCATCAGTAACCTTTGCAAAAGAAAATGTATCACTAACGGATAGCATTTTGCTAAAGAATGTGTTAACTGGCCCTAGTGCAGTCGCTGACAAAGTGCCTGTCATGAGTGTATCATCTGATGTTGATATTTCTAATTCTAAATTGTCCAAAATAAGTAACTCTGGTGATATGGCTATAATCGATTTAGACACAAATGCCTCATGTTTTTCCGCACACACATTATCTGAAAACCTATCAAAATCACTGGTTTTATTGACAGACATCAGTGATATGAATTCAGTGGAGAAACTATCTTTTATAGCTCCAACACCACGGAAAACTGTGGCTAATCATCTCTCTTCGGCTGAACCGGTAGAAAACCCAAACGGTTTAACTGGAATTGCATTAACTTCAATGAACACAGTAATACTCTCCCTGGCTAAATTGTTTGAAGTGCTCACTAATAAGGCTGATGTACACTCACACCAACTCAATCAGATTTTATCCTGGCAACTTTCCATCTCAAATAAATTAGAGAAACAAGGTGGACCACTTACTTTGCCCATCTTGAAAACTTCGGTAAGCTCCCAAACCAATATGCAGTCAGAAGAGCTCCCACAGAAATTTCATAACATTCCATTAATACTCAATCCTATTATTGACTTGACATGTATTACAAATGAACCTATTGCTGATCCATTTTAAAAAAAACAAATTATGCACTTTTTGAAGGCGCATCTGACCTGACCTCTAAAATAGGGCAAAATAAGGGTGACCTACCAAAAAAATCTAAAAATATTAGAACTATGGCAAAGCGAACATCCCAAATTAAATCATTTGTCCAAAATCTTTTGTTTCCTCCAACACAACTAAAACTGCCTCTAAGGCTATTGCAAGAAAATACATGTTCCGATTCCAGACGAAGAGGAGCCAGGCCTCTTCAGAAAAGAGTATTTCTGTCCAATTTTATCGTCCCTTGAATGCCTTAGTGAGTGCAGCCTCAGCCGCTTTCTCCGAGACCAGAGAAAATCAGATTAGAGAAGTGCCACTCTCAAACCCCCCGTCAGTGTTGGAGGATCAGGGCTTAATCGATCGCCATAGAGAAATAAGACAAGCAGTGGACGAATATATGGCCTCTAAACCAGTCCCCAAGAGTCTTAGCTTGCCGGCATGTGATTCTAAAGTACCAACCCCAAAAACCTTTTGTGCCAATGCAATTGCAAACACAAGCAAGTTTAGCCCTCTGTTGTACTCAACCAATACAAGCAGTGATAAATACACAATATCGAAATAAGAGTAATGATCTGCTATCTCAATTCTCCCCATCTCCAGCTATAGAAAATCTGATTAAATCCACATTACTGAAAATTCTTGATGATCGAAATTCCACAAATGAAAGTGAGTCTGGGATCAAGGTCATAGAGAACCGAAATCAGAATGACTTTCGAAACTTGACGAAACAGAAAATCCCAACCCTCTCGATTAAACGGCCAGCAGTTCACTCACTAACCATGATATGCCGGCCCTCTCCGGCTCCTCAGTATAATTTGAACAGAGCCTTGGTGCTATCCATATTTAGTGAGATTCCCGAGCTAGACGACATTGGTACCATCGATATTGAGCAAGCAGAATTCACTGATGCATTGAATCAGTCATCAGTGACCTTGTGGATAAATTCGAGGGTCGTAGTTAACACCATCTGGGCCGTTAAGTCTCAGCTCTTTGACCTCAGATTTATAATTCTGTCAGGGCCGGGCCCTTCTGAGTATACTGTACCTGAAACATCCATGAAAACCACTCAACAACAATTAACTAAAAAGCAAAATACATGTTCACATAACTGCAACTGTAACACAAAAGTTACTCAGTGTTAGCATCTGGTCACTCAGGAAAATGTCCTGTCCTTAATCAGCTGGAATTCTAGAGGATATAAGCATTTAATAAACAACAAGGCAATCAACCTGTTACCTTATGATGTAATATTAATACAAGAATATTGGCTCACTTGTGCTCCATCTTGGAACAATTACGATATCCTACTGAATCCAGTGGTTAAAGGCACTGCTTGGCGTCCAGTATCGGGTTTGCTAACAGTCATTAAACAGAGCTCATCCTTAAAATCAGAAGCATGGTTTTCGCCTAATCCGTTTGTGCAAATGTCCAAATTTATTAGAGATAACACCTATTGTGCACTTATCAATGTGTACTGGAATCCTTTGGGCATAACAGATGATGGGTTTCTGGAGTCCATGAACAAAGCATTGGACCTAATAACTATGGATGGCAAATTTGATGCCCTCATTATAGCGGGTGATCTGAACTTACATTGTCTGGGCCCAAAACGGAAAACTGAAACGATTCGACTAGATAAATGGTCAAACTTTGTCGAGTCCCGAAACATGTTCATGCTAAACGGATCATTTGCCACTGATATCCCTGCAAGGGCAACCTGACACCGAGCCTCTAGCAAGGGAATCATTGACTACATCTACGTGAACAAATACATGTTGAATGCAATAAAATCTTTCCAAGTTATCTACACAGAAGCGAGCGATCATAACATGCTAAACATGACCTGGACATCCAAACTTAATATGACTCAACGACAACCTCAATACATCGAGGGTTCTATTATGGTAAACTCATCAAGGACTAGATTAATCTGGACGGAGTCTTCCTTGGAAGCGTTTAGGTCCTCTTATGATGCTCAGCTAAAGTATGAAACTACGGGGAATCAAGGTTGAACAGTAATTTATCATGAACTAATGCAGTTGTTTCAGCCAGCTTCCATTAGACATAGACAAAAACAAACACCTCAACTCCATGTTTTTGATCATGAAGTAAACAGCAAGAAATCATTGGCTCGGTCTGAAAGGAGGGCGGCCCATAAGCTCCCTGGTGATAAACAAGCTCTTGCCTTGACTCATATTAAAACTAATTACAGGAATTGGATGAGGGGAATGCACGCTAAATTAAACCAAAATGATGGCAGCAATATGTTAAAATTATTGTCCAGTAAAAACTCTGCAGATTCCTGGAAAATTATCAATCAAGCGACTGCAGATTATCAGGTAGCAGTCCAAACCAATGACATGAATGAAGAGACGTGGGTTCAGTACTACACAAAACTATATTCTGCTCCAACATATGAATCGCGTCCCTTCAGGCCCATGTACCAAACTAAACTCCACCTAAGGTTTGATAAAGATGACATTTTACACTTTATCAATAAAGCTAGCCGCTCTAGGGCGCCCAGACCGGATGGGTTGTCAAATATGCGAATGAAACAATTTCCGATTATATGGGCCGACATACTGTACATTATGTTCACGAATATACTCTCATCACAAAAAATTCCGGTGTCTTAGAAGCATTGCATCACTATCCCAATTTACAAGAAAGGAGATCGAGCTAACCCGGCCAGTTACAGACCTATCTCCTTGTTAGATGCCCCCGGGAAGATCTTCTGCCGCCTAATTTTAAGAGATCTGAATAACTGGTGTAAGAATCATCATAAGAGAGATCCCTTTCAATCTGGATTTGTCAGTGGGCTTGGTACCTTACCCAACATGATTGCCATCAACATGCTCAAATCACATTATGGCATCCGGAAACAATCTTTGTACTTTGCATTCATTGATTTTCAGACGGCATTTGATTCAATAAACTGTGAATTATTATTCCAAAAATTAGAACTTCTTGGCTGTCCAGCTACACTATTAGCTTTGATAATTCAGTTTAGTTCGGAGACTACCATGCGGGTGAGATTATCCCTGGAGGGACTCTTGTCCTCATCATTTAACACACATTTAGGCCTTAAACAAGGCTGTATTATGGTTTCTAAATTGTTTAATTTATTTATTTTGGACATGGGTAAATCTTTTCTTCAAGTTGTTTCTGATGCTCCTGAATTGGGGGTCAGCGAATAGCCTGGCTATTGTACGCTGATGATTTGGTTCTGATATCGCAAACTCCAAAGAGACTTCAAAATCTATTATCTGCCCTATCCACCTATGTTGAAGTGAACCATCTAATAGTGAATCTGGATAAATCTCAAATATTAGTTTGCAAAAATCAAGATAAAAACAAAACCAACAATTGCATTTGGTCCATTAGAAATTAACCCTTGAAATCAGTCTCAGAATATAAATATCTGGGGCTCACAATACAGAACACTGTTACTGACAATCTATTTCTGCTTAATATCCAGTCTAAACTTACAAGCCTGACTTCACATGCAAGAATTCTAATCTATAAATATGGGAAATTTACTTGGAAACATCTCCTTCTTTTCTATGAACAAAAGGTAATTCCCATAGTGATCTACGGAGTTGAATCAAACTATATACCAATGATAAAATGTGGAACAAACTGGAGGATGGCTTCTGGAAAAAGGTATTACATCTGCCGAACTGTACTCCCATGCCAATTTTGCGATTTGAATTAGGTCTGAACTCATTGGCTTGTAGAGTAAAGTGGCGGATGTGTGCATTTTTCCGAAAGTGTTTGCTGGGTATGGAAAACAATAACATCTTGAGCACTGTGGCACATTATTTGTCCTCATCAAATCACATCTTTCCTCTCACATGGCGTAAATGTGTATTGAATACCATGGTTGAAACCGACATAACGGTAACGCTCATAATTGAAAATCCTTTGCAAGCTAAGACAAAGTTTTACCACTGGGACTGGATAAAAAACAGAGAATCCTGTCTAAAATATAAAGACTTCAGCAATAGCAATTTTGGCAATAAAATACTAGGCCAAATGGCAGGATATCTATTGAAATGTCCTTCCCCGACCAAACGGAATGAATTTCTACGCCTCAGGTTGAACTTATAGTTAACTAGGGACGTGCTTGCTAGGCAAAATGTCATTCCATCTGATATTCATTATTGTCGTTATTGCGAGATTGCTACTGAAAGAGAGACGCTTCAACATCTGGTGATATCTTGTGGCAAGTTGAATGAACAACGGGTTACATTTTTCACAAACTTGTTAAATTTGCACAAAGAACTAGATGAAAAACCGATTTGGAGTGTATTATTTTCTAATATGAAATTCTCTGTGATAAAAGCGTTAGTGGATTTTCTAGAAGCTATTCTACCTAGTGAAATTAAGCTGTAACGACATGGCTGAGCTCAACTGGGAAATGTTAGAAGCTAGATGCAGGAATGGAGAAATTTTACAGTGTATATTAATGATTTAACTTTGTTTAACTTATGGCAATTTAAAAACTTGTAATATTGTGTTTATTGTTTGTTATCTTAATGTGGTATCTGAAAAGTGAAATAACTGTTTTTGATTTTTGAAAAGTTGATTTATTCAGCTACATCAAAATAAAATAAAAATTTAAAAAAAGAACCACATAATGAGAGACAAGAAATGCAACTGTCAAATGATTGGGATATAGGAGGAGAGAGTCTAAGAAAAATAATGTATTACTAGGGAAATTTTAAAAAGGCCCAAGGTAAGCCCAACTCAGGAAATCCTGAATTTAAAGACTCTACAAGGGATGACGTGAGTGTCGGATGAACCACCACCAGAGAAAACATTATAAATATAGGACCACAGAAAGCACGAAAGCCAAGAGTGTCTATGAAGAACTACAAGGATTGATCTCGGACGCTATCCAAGGAGATAATGTTAAGAAATAACTGTACCAAAGAGAAAGTTGTAAATTAAGAGACTATCTGAAGAGAAGAGAAGACCAGGCGAAAATAAGACACTGTCCTGGCCTATTTTATTTAGTTAAATATAGTGGTAGGTTCAGATAGAGTAAGTTTGGATGGAGGACTTCCTGACAACTGACAAGCACCTTTTGTTCCTTTAGACAGGTAGGGTATTCCCTCTAATAGCAATAGGGAAAGTTAGGCCTTTTAATTACAATTTAATTAAAAATATTTAATAATGTCCTCTGAGTGTCTAGCTCCTCCTTCCGACACGCCACAATGAGTAATGGAGGCTATTTGTAGGTCAATGGGAGTATAGCCCAGAAGGACAATGTCATCTTCATATCCCAGCAATGGCAAGTGATAGACCCAAGTTTGAGTCCAATAGAGGTACAACAGCAGTAAAAACTCAGAGATGTAAAGTAAACAAAGCTGTTGGCAGTACACAGCCTTGTATTTACTCATGATTGATCTGAATCGGCTCTGTTACACCGCCTCTCAAATTTAATCAGGCCATACAGTAGTAGAATCATGCAATTCATGCAATGCTACAAACATAGACAATAATCCTGTCAGCATTCCCATTTTAGTGATTTCAACATAGTGTTATGTGATTTACACATTGAATGGCACTGAGTAGTCCTTGTGTGTTACATATATGGTTCCTTCCGGTGTCTCTTGGCTTGTTTGGTGACCTTAGTTCAAGCCGTAACATTTGTCCGAGGGCAAATGCCAAAAATGAGTCCAGTCTGAGTGGTAAGGACCCCTTTAAAATGCAGGTATTATTATACAATGTTTCCAGGATTCTGGTATAGTACCAGTTTTACCAACAGCCTTTATTACCGTGTGAAGTTTAATCTCCCATTGATCCAGTGGCAGTTTCAATAAAGCATTACGTAGACCATGAGGGCCAGGTGCTCTCAAATTATTGATAAGGGCAATGACGTAATTCAGCATGCCCTTACATGCCAGGAACTGTCTGAAATCGGGTGTTTCACCCCCAAACCTCCCTCCCTCAGCCCCTGCCACCTTCCTCCCCACCCAAGACTCTCCCAACATATACACACACATACACGCAACACACACACGAACACACATAAACACTTTCCCGTTCTCCCACAATGGCGCTTCCGGGTCCTGAGTTGCCTGTCAGCCCCTGCATGAACTCGTGTGCGGCAAGGGCATGACAGTTTGATTTAGAAAGACCACCCTGTGTGGTCACAGAGCGGTCTTTCTAAATCGCTCTTTTTTAAATCGTTTTTTAAAAAACGATTTATTGACTTAAAATGTGTTTTTCCTATCAAGCTATCAAGGTGTTAGATTCTGCTTATTTTCCACCTGAAAAACATTCTAAACTATCTTGTTTTCAGCATTTGTAGAAGCATTTTTCTTTCTATGGTTATCTTCTATTTTGTGAGCTGCTTTCAAGCCCTTAAAGAATATGTGACATCAAGGAGACGTGGAAGTTTATTCTGCAGATCTATTAAACCAGCAATGGGGCAAAAGAATTTTATTTTTTACATCAACACGTTTTCGTACCCACTAATCCTGCATTACCAATGAAAGTAGTACAGGAAGTAGTAATGCTAAGTAGTAGTGTTAGTAGCACTGACAGCCATAGTACAACTAGAACCAGTAGTGGAAGAACTCTATCAAAACTCGTTATATTAGTGCTACTGCCAGTAGCAATGCTTGTAGTAGCAATAGTATTACTACCAGTACTACTAGAAGCGCTGCAGCAAAAGGTAGTGGTATGTGAGACAGGCATGGTATGAAGAGAGACACCGACTAAAAAGCATTTGTTTTAAAACTTGTATTTACTAAGGTTCTTGGGGTGGTGGAATGCCTGACTGGCCCTAACTCTAAAAGGATTGTTCCCTTAACTGATGTTTCTAATGGCCATTGTCATCTTAAAGTCCAGAATAAAAGTATGTCTGTGTCTAAACCTATTCTTGCACTCACGCAATGTTTTAAAAATGTGATAGGGAGTCTTTTGAAAAGCAAAAATAGTGAGTCAACAAAAAATGGCAAAACCAAAGTTGGTTTCGGGTGGTCTTCTCACGAGGTGCAATTCTGTCAATGTTACAAAGATGAGTTCACTCACCAGGGCTGGTCATATGACCTTCTCCACAGTGAATTCAAGCACCTTCCAAACTTTAACTTCTTCACTTTCAGCTTTCAATGCAAAAACACAAAGTCAGTTTCTTCAATAGAGCCCTCAGGGTTTCCTTCCCCAAACTAAGGCCTTTTCCAACTTTCAAAACACAAAACACAAAGTCTGCTTGTCAGGATGTGCCTTTTTTTAATCAACAATATTTCCTGCATATCATCCTCTTACGGGGTAGAATCAGAGGCTTTAAATGCCAGACTCTTTCCTTTTCCTCGACGCAACCACTCTGACCCTTTTCCCCTCTCTTGATTCTTTAATTTCGCTTCCTTTTGCACACTTTATCTTCAGGTCCATCTTGCAGCATTTTTCTATCTTCCTTCCCCTTTTCCGTGCACACTTGCACTGTCTTTTATTCTTTATCTTGATTGTGCAACTTGCACACTTCTTTCATGCTTTCGTGCACTCTTGCACTGCCACACCCCTTTTTATACTGTCCTTTCCTTCTGTGCCTCTTGCACCCTTTCCATGGCCTTCTGGCCCTCTTCAGGTCATTCACACCCTCTTTCAAACTGTCCTTTCTCTTCCGTGCCTCTAGAACCTTTGCGGCCTTCTGGCCCTCTTTCATTCATATCATTTCATACTCCAAAACACATGCGCGTCTTGCGCTTACACTGTTACACCGTTATTTGCGTCCTTGAAGACTTCTTATCAGGTTCAAACTAACACCACACTTTCAAACGTGGTCCTCTTTCTTATGTATTTCTGACATTACCTTGTATTTGTATAACGCTCTTCACAGCCCCCGGCTCTGCAAGGCTCTCAGATTCACTGGGCTGACACCGCTTCACACCCGCTATTCGTTCCAAGGTCAGGGTCTCACCACCTGCCCATCGGACACTCTTGGGATGTCTGAACGGCCCAGGGGGACTAGCATCCACATACGCAGGTTCTCTGGGGCACCAGCACGCCTCTTGAATCCCACACACAGACCCTTCTTGGCTCCCTGGTGACACGGCTCCCTCAACATCATTCTGCCCTTTGGAACAGCAGTTCCTTAGCATCTCACATCAAGGTATCTGACCTCTGGTCCTGGGCAACTCTGGCATCTTAGTTCTTCTCCTGACTTGTTCTCCTGCTGGCTTTCTTTCTAGTTCTCATACTCACTCATACTCTTGTGTCAGACCACACCTTTTATAGTGAGAAGGCCAGTCAAGTGGAGTCAGGTGTGAATAGTTATTATTGAATGTCTGATCCTGCTTGACCCTATTAGTTGGACAACTAGAGCTCTTTCTATGGTAGGTTTCACTTGCTGTCCCCATGCTATTCCTATGGGTAATCTTTACTGATCTTAGTTGCCTCTTACCCGTCTCAATATTTGGTGAAAATGGGGAGGGGGAAATGGGGTGAAACTGGAGATACCCCATAAAGGCTGAGGGAGAGTAGGTTGGAGTGTTTTTGGGACTGGAGAAATGTCTCATCCTTAGGTATCCTCCTCCCAATCCCTTGTGACCCTCCACTCAGGTGATCCTCCCTCGCTTATCCACGCCCAGGGTGGGGATTCAAAAGCAGTGGCCCTTCCCTGTCCACCTGAATGGAAGATCCTGAGGGACTGGTTGGGAGAATACCTTCAGGTTTCTCACAGGTAGTACTATCAGAAGTTCGATTACTGGCAGTAGCAGTCCTACCTCTGATGATATTAGTAGTACTAACACTGTTGATGCTACTTTTATAGATAGTTGTAAAGTCAATTGTAGTAGAGGTATTAGTAGTGTAAGAATGGCATGTTATCAAGAATAGACAGACACAGGTGATCACAGCACAAGAGTGCTTATTAAACTGTATAGGTAGGTTGGAAACGTGTAATCTAAACCTAAATCTAAGATGGGAGCAAGCTACGACCATCAAATAATAATAAGGCAGTCGTAGTGGTGTTGTGTCAAATAAAAGGGCCTATACTAAGAAAAACCATCCTTACGCTAAATACAAAAGAGTGTGGGATGGGGTTCACAACAAAGAAAAAAGTGTTCACAAATGATAAGTCAGGATGTTTTAGCCAAGGTGGGAGTCCTGAGCACAGCCGACTCTCGAGCATTCCCAGCATGAGACAACAGTTCTGGTTCATGTTTCAGGACCTTCGGTGGTTAAGTCTCTTTACAAAAATTCTCTTGTCAACCAGGGACCTGATGGATGTCAAAAATAACAAATAAAAAAAGTTCTATTCCAAATGTACATTGGGTGATGGTTTCACCACTGGGTCCCCCTCTTCTGGGCGCAGACCCCTCAAACTGTTCTTATCAATATCAGGATCTTCGGAAGTTGTCTCTCCTGCTTCCGAGGATCTGATAGGTTCAAATAACGAACAGAAAGTTATTTTGGATTGCACTTGAATGTGATGATCCTTCACCATTAGGTCCCCCTCTTCTGTGCGTAGACCCCTCTCGAATCTCAGCCTCCCTTCCATCGGGTTCAACTATGGCTTTTCACGAATCAATTTATCTTTTAGCACTCATAGATCTTAATGTCTTTTTTAAACAGTTCACCGTGGACATCCCTCAACCGGGTTAACTTTTGTCAACACACTGTTTCATGAGACTTTAGACTTCGCCCCTCTTTATTGGCATCCCTCCGCTGGGTTCCCTCTTGCCATTTCACAATTCCTTTTACTTTCTTCTGATGCATGATTTCCTTCCCTTGTGTTTTCAATGGTTTGTCAGTCAAAGACTGTCGACTGTATAGGGATTTTGCAAGAGCCCTGTATGACCACTTTGATCTTTGTGGCTCCCCTAGGGCCTTCTGGCATCAGTAGTTTCATTCAATGTGGGATCAACCAGAGTCTCTCTAGTGAGCACCCATGTGGTGCTGGACCCCTCTGTAGCTGGTCCCCCCTTAACAATTTACAGTTCTTTGAACTTTTCTCAATGTTCCACTTTGCGACCTTCATTCAACACAGTTCGGTTTCTGTATCGGTTCACCTTCGAGTCTCCAGCTGTGATTAACTGCTTGGATTTTCACTCTTTCTGGAGTGAAGGCCGGTACCACGGTAGCAGGTGTCTCCCTCGGTCCTGCTTATCAGCGTAGACATGCTCTGTGTACCGTAGACATCTGATGAAAAACACTTGGGTTATTGTTTGTGGTCTTAAATTTGCATCTGTGGAGGCTTTGCGGGTCTGGGTCGGAAAGGGCAAGGTCACTTCTCTCCTTGTCACCATTTTGGTACTCGACACCTTTCTCCTCCTCTTGAACTGCCGTGTGTGAATAGCTCTCTTGTTGTGCGGTCTGCCTTGCTCGTACTGTGCTCTTGTGCTCCACCTTTTATCCCCATGGGGAAGAGAAAGGGCTGACAGGTGTGTGTGATTTCTGGTCAATTGCCTGACTCTGCCTGACCATCATTGTGTCGGGGCATGTCAGGTAAACAGCTCTAGAGTCAGTCTGTTGTCTTTGGTGGCTTGTTAAAGTGTTAATGTGGATAAAGGGATGGGGGCAGTATTTCGGAATGTCCTACATGGTAGGATGGGAAAAGGTGTTGGAGGAAGGGGATACCACATCTCACCCATCTGTGTCCCACTTCCACTGCCTGGGAACCCCCCATCCAGGTAATCCTCCCTCACTGGCCCACCCCCAGCACCTGCATCCAATAGCGATGGCTGTTTCTTGGCCACCAGGATGACAGGTCCCCGGGAACTATCTAGGGAGACACCTTCAGATCTCTCACAGTAGTATGTGTAATACTAATACTACCACCAAATGTACTACAATGAGCGGCTCTGGTACCACTACTACTTACAGGATATGTTACAATACTACTGTAAGCATCATCAGAAGTAGCACTGTTGCTACTTCTACAAACCAAAACAAAATCAAAGGGTGTTGTCACATGGGATGAATCTGCAGTTATTTAGAATTTAGAATTCATCTGTATATACTTGTGTAAAGAGTCTGAGACTATAGTTGAGGTGATTTTCATTTGCATTTTATTTAGCACTGAAATCCTGTGTAAATGTTGAAAACAACTTTTGGTCCAGATAATTCATCACAAATTCATCAGAAATATGTGGTGCTTGTGTCAGCACCCACTGAAGTTTAAAAACATGTACTATTATGTTATGTACAAATTTAATTCATGACATGCAATATTCACTAACACACAATCAAATGTACATGCATGCTCAAAGTGTCATACAAAATGCAAGACACCATCAACCCTTTGGTTATTGGCCACAACACAAAACATTCTTAGTCAGTAAACATATGCAATTTATCCCTTATAGTTACTCCTTTTTGCCCTCATTACATACTCTGTATAAAGAGGTACACTGTGTATTTTACCTCATTACTGCCTGATACTCATGCACATACCTATGCATTGTTGCCTACTAGTTCTGACTCAGGCCTATTACTTAATTTGCCACATCTAATATTTAATGACTAGTTTCAACGATAGTAGCTTGTGGTCAAAGTTCACGTCTTCTTCAGGGCTTGCTTGCTGTAAAAAAACATACTATATCTCAGACTATTTACATAAAACGATGTACTGAAATATCATAATCACACCATGTGCTATATGCCTTTGAAACTCTTGTGGGCAACTATAAATTATAGACCCTCATATAATCATGCAGTACCATGTTAATAAATCCTGGTATGCATGCTTTTAGTCAATTCCAACACAACGGGCACACGCCTCATGTATCACACCCTTAGGTGGCCTTTTCTCTCACAGCCAAAGTCACTTCACTTCAGGTGTTTAAAATAATTTGAATTTCCTTTCCTTTAATGTCTAGGATATTGAGCTGATGAGTTTTCATACTTCCTGAAAAGAACATATTGTGTACAGGATTTAATGCCATCCTGTTGTCCAACTGGATCATGTTCAACTTAAAATGTGCCATGGTACAACCTTACCTCTACTTCTACTAACAGTAGAAGTGCTAGTACTGCTGATGGTAGTATTACAAGTAGTACTGCCAGTAGTACTGTTAGAAGTAGTAGTATTTATATTTTTAATGTTCTTTTATTTTATTGTGTTTTGATCAAAACTATGATCTTCCCCAAAATCACAAACTAATTCATACAATACTTTTTGAAATAGCACATATTCAACGAAGAAGGAATAAGAACAAACAGAATCTTTAAAATCTGTATACAATGCATGAAAGTACAGAATTAAATTCCAGCAAATCTCAAAGTTAAAAACAAATAATTAGTTCCTAAAATATACAATACAGCAAATATTAGCAAAATTATTACTATTCAAATAATACAATTTCAGCTTTTAAGGTGATTCCCAACACATTAAACAGATTGTTACAAATATATAAATTCATTATGCTTTGGATATACCCAATAGGCATAACATCCTTACCATATCAACAGTAAAAAAAGTTCAAGCCCTGCATTCATACAAGCCCAAATGTCTTCAACTGTCGCATCAGAACACAATCTAAAGAAGAGCCCGAAATACTTTGTTCTAATCTTAACCAACATAGGACATTCCACCAAAATGTGTGTTTTCAATGTTTGAATAGCACCTGCAACCTTACAAAATGAGCAATTATTATCGCTCAAGTTCCTATTTTTAGAACGGATATGTAAAATGTCTTGCGTGACAAATAAATTTAAGTGAAATGTAAAAAAAAATGTTCTCTAGTGGTGGGACAGGGAGATTGAACAAGATATTTCGGCAGAGAGCAAAAAGGTTTGTCTATTTTTGTAAATGTCGAGTGCACTCTATAGGTGCTGGTTAAAGCAATCATATCAATTCCATCCATTTCCTTGACTATCTCTTTTACTCTTAGTGGATTTTCAACTAAATCATTGCATCTCATCTGACAATATTGAAGCATGTTGGATATTTGAGCTCCCATAGTGATTGGTAAGTTAGATGATTCTCGTTGTAGTTCGACTTTGAATTCTTCATATAAAGTATTTTTCAACAGGAAATACATTTTCCCAAGGAATGATGCCATTCTCAAAGTGAACCAGACATGTAAATATGAGAGCCCTAGCTCATACCCCAATGAGGCCATGGGTATAGAATTTGGAAGGCCCAACACATGCTTCCAAATTCAGACCTCCAATCGCTCCCAAGGCAAGTCATGAGCCGCAGGCTCAATTTCAAGGTTGTATAATACCCTTGGAATAACCTTTCCTACATAAAATCTCAGTAGAGGTTTGATTGAGAATATGCAATATTTATGGTAGATTTTCATCATTTGATGGACTAATTGGTTTATTTTGTCCTCAATTCTTTTTAACACAACTGTTTTGTTAAAATGCTCGGTCAGGTGGAAGCCCAAGTAGATAGTCTCATTACTAGTATTAAAACTGTTGTTACTTACAGGTACTATGACTGATAGTAGCAGTAACAGTTCTACTATCGGTAGTAGTGCTACTACTGCATGTAGTGGTGTAGTACTCTTAATAGTAGTACTATTTATTACTTCAAATAGTAGCACTTCTTCTTCTGGTGTTAAAGGATTTGTAGGAAAGTAAACTTGTTCATGTAAAGTAAAAGAATTTGGCTTCATCCCTTTTCTGCTATAATGGATCAGCAAACTGTGCTTCTTCTCCTGTGATGTCACTTCCTCTGTACAAGCTTGAAAGCAGCTCACAAAATGGAGGACAGCCATAGCCAGAAGAAATTGTTATGAAAAAGTTGAAAATAAAATAGACATTTTTTGCATGAAAATAGAAAATAAAACATCATATTTTATTTTTTATAAAAACGATATCTCTCCTTTAAGATTATATGCTAAGAAGTGTGCTTATTATTACATATGGACTGAATATTTGATTGCCATTCATTAGCAGAGATAGTGTTCACCTTTGTTTGTTAGGCTTCTAAGCTGTTAATCAGGCTTTAGACCATTTTAGTATTGTTGTTTATTCATTTATACGACATGCCTTGCCAATTCTTCTGATCTGTGATGGGTGTCTGCTGTTTTACCCAGTTCTTAAATTCTTCTTTATATTTTTGCAGACCCATAGTTGATCCACTAGACAGTTACCATTTTAGCATGGTTTGTCTTATTTTCTTTCTCCTTTCATGTCTTTTAAGCACTATAGCCGTATCATACTATGAATCTTATGTTTACTGTGGTTGTAACCACCCTATTTTAGATAGCGTTTATTTTGTCAACATATCAACTAAACTTTCATACTTAACCAAACATTCTATAAACCTAATTGCGATAACAAGTTCCACATTGTTACAGTGGATCTAAGTCTGTATACTCAACTCTAGAAGGTATTTCTTTCATAGTCTAATCCGTCGATCTATTCCGATTAACCCTAGTATTAAGAGTGATCCTGCATATCCTATCATTCACCTTTGTGATTCTATGATCCGAGTGCCAATATGATGATATCAGAATATAGCCGCTTTCAAGTTGATCTACGGTTTCTCGGGCTATGATATGATATTTTATTTGTATCGCACTCATACACAGGTGTTTCAGAGTGCGACAAGGCAAGGGAGGGGAACAAGGGAGAACACAGCAGCGATCTTACTAGGCCCATTGACATTGAGAACATGCAAGTGCATGGGAAAGGTAAAGTGGAAAAGTGCATGGAAGGGGGAGAGAGGAAAGTGCAGAGCAGAGGAGAAAAACAGATAAATAATAAATACAAATAATTAGGTAATGGAGGCAATAAACAATGGTAGTGCAGCCAACAAGTGGCAAGTGCTGTGTTTACGGCAGTGGAGCTGGATAACACTGGTAAGTGCAGAAACAGAAGAAAAATGGGGGGGCACTGTATGGGTACAGATACAGTCCCAGTGCAAGGTGTGGCCAGGAGGAAGTGCAGAAGGGTGACAGGGTGACCAGGGGACAGTGGGTGGCCAGGTGCACAGTGCCAAGACAGAGCAGATCAGCAGGGGAGGGGGGAGAGAAGGCAGAAGCAAAGAGGAAGGTCTTGAGTAGCTTCCGGAACTGGAGATGGTTCTCCTCAAGTTTTAGAGTAGCAGGGAGGCTGTTCCAGAGGCAGGCCCCGGCCAAAGACAGAGATCTACCCCCAGCTCGTTTTTTTGAAAAACAACTGACCATAAGGGAGTTAGAGGTAGAGGAGCGAAGAGCTCGAGATGGGAGGTATTTGTGGAGGGATAGCTGAAGATATTTTGGATTCAGGCCCCAGAAAGCTTTGTGGACAATGCAGAGGGTTTTGAATTTAATCCTTGCATCCACTGGGAGCCAATGGAGAGATTTCAGAGCTGGAGAGATACAGTCCCAGGCCTTGAGGCCAAGGACAAGTCTCACAGTCCTGTTCTGGATTAGTTGCAGAGGGCGGAGAGTAGAGGCAGGTAGATTTAGAAAGAGGCTGTTACAATAATCTAACCTAGAGACAACCGGAGCTTGGGAGACAGTGAGCTTCTGGGGGAAGTAGAGGAAAGGCAGAGTACCTCTGAGCAGGTGCAGTAGGAAGTTTGACTTTTTGGAGACCTCAGAGATGTGAGCGGAGAAGGAAAGTGTGGAGTCAAAGATGACCCCAAGGTTCTTAGCCTTGCAGGTGGGGGTAGGCGATAAGACAAGAGAGGGCGACCAGAGAGTGGGGGGAAAGGATGGTGAAGGTGTGCCGATGAGGAGGATCTCTGTCTTGCTGGCATTCAGACAGAGGTCATTGGCAGCACACCAATCTTGAATGGCAGTTAGGCAATCAGAGATGAGAGAGGGAGAGGAGGTGGCCGAGGGCAGCCTGAAAATGAGTTGAGTGTCGTCAGCATAGCACTGGAAATTTGAGCAGAAAATGGCAATGCAGTGGGCGAGAGTTGCCAGGTATTGGTTGAAGAGCAAAGGCAAAAGGTTAGACCCCTGGGGAACACCGCAGGTAGAGAGGAAGATAGATGATAGGAAGGACACAAGTTGGACCTGGGAGGGTCGATCAGAGAGGAAAGAGGTCAGCCAGGCCAGAGCCTGATCGGTGATGCCCAGGTTGTCACGGAGACGGTTGAGCAGGATGGTATGGTTGACCGTGTTGAAGGCAGAAGAGAGATCGAGTAGGATGAGGACAGAGGGAATGTTAGAATCGAGGTTGGAGAGCAGGTCTTCACAGATGTTCAGGAGAGCAGTTTCCGTGCTTCTGCCCATTCTGAAGCCAGACTGGTGGTCATGGAGACAGCCAACAGAATCAGAATGAAGGTTAAGCTGAGATATGGCCCGCTTTTCCAGGACTTTGCCCAGAAAGGGAGTAATGGAGATTGGGCGATAGTTTACCAGACAGGAAGGATCAGCTGTCGGTTTTTTGAGAAGAGGATGCACAAGGGCGTGCTTCAGAGGGGAGGGGAAGAATCCTGAAGCAAAGGAATGGTTGCAGAAATTGGCAAGGGCCGGAGCAAGGGTGTCAATGTGGTCCTTGATGGTTTTAGAGAAACAGGGATGAACCTGTTTTGATGGGGCTTTCATAGATCGGACTTGTCTAGCAACCTCATCAGGGGAGAAAAGAGCAAAGGAAGAGATGGAGGGTGGGGTGGTGGTTAAAGGGGGGGGTCAACAAGCACAGACTGAGAGGGAATAGGAGGGGAGGCGAGGAGAGGGTGGACTGGATGTTCTGGGTTTTAGAGATAAAGTGAGAGGCAAGGGAATTGCAGAGAGCCTGGGAGGCAACGGTAGGGGTAGAGACTGCAGAAGGGTTGTCAAGCTCTTTGCAGATTTTAAAGAGTTTGGCCAAGTTGTTAGATGCCGTAGAGACACAGGCTTGAATGTGGACTCTCTTCTTGGTGTGGACAGAGAGTCGGTATTGACTTTGGAGCAGGCGACAGGCCCGTTTGTCAGAGGATGAACAAGAAGCCCTCCATTTCCTCTCGGCCGCCCTACACTTACGTTTAAGTGTCGCTAGGTCAGAGTCATACCAGGAATTGCACTTGGCTTTAGACTTCAGGCGGATCCTCATGACAGGGGCAAGTGCATCAAGAGTATCAGAAATAGAAGAGTAGAGAAGGGACAGGGTTGTGTCTGGGTGTGAGTCAGCCAGAGGAGTTGTGGGGGGAGGGGGGAGAAGGTGGCAGCGAAAGGCTCAATTGACACACTCTTCATAGGTCAGATGTCCAAGAAAGTAGGTGGCAGTGTTGGGGTGAGCTTAACTTGGGGGGAAGAGAGTGAGAGGTGAGAGGAGAGAAGGCAGTGGTCACTCCAGGAGAGAGGAGTGGTCAGAGGGATAGAGAGGGGGAGGCCAGAGGAGATCAAGAAATCAAGTGTGTGTCCTGCAGAGTGCATTGCGCCTGAGGGGAGGATAGCGAGGGAGAGGGAATCACAAAGGTCATGAAAGAGCAGAGATGAGGGACAGGGAGAATCGAGGTGGATGTTGAGGTCACCAAGGAGGAGGAGTTGAGAGGTTGAGGTCAAGAGGGAGGAGGAGAGGTCAGCCCACTCAGAAAGAAACAAGGCAATTTGCCCAGGGGGCCGGTAGAGAGTAGCAACAGTAAGAGAGTGGAGAGGAGAGATTGAGAGCCTGCAGACAAGGCATTCGAAAGAGGAGTAAATCTGAGTGGGAATGATAGTTGCAGGAATCCACTCTGGAAAGATTAGGGCAACACCCCCTCCAGGCCGAATGGACCTGGGTGTGGAGAGGATCTTGTAGCCATCAGGGAGAAGAGTGTGAAAGCTCGTGACAGAGCTGGCCATGAACCTTGTCTCTGTAAGACCAAGGACATCAAGGTCCAGTTCTTCAAGGAGGTGGCAGATGTCAGAGGAGTGTTTGACAGCAGAGCGAGAGTTGAGAGTGGCAAGATGAAGAAGGTTGCCGGCCTTAAAGACATTCCGGTGAGGGGTACAAATCAGAGGTACGCCCTGTGGAGGAGTGGAGGTAGCCTGAAGTGGGGCAGAGGCAGAGGGACGAGTGGGCAAGGTAGCCAAGGAATGAGAGGAGGGGACAGCCGGAGATAAAAGGAAGTTGATGAGGCGAGGGAACTGCCTATCGAAGAGGAGGAGATTGGCCTGAGGACCTTGGACCATGACAGTGCCATTTAGATAGACATTAAGGATTGCTCTGGAGGAGTCGAAAGAGGCCATGTGGACCTCCCAGTGAGTGCCACCATTAATGGGAGAGGAGGAGACAGGATAGAGCACAGAGATCATATGGGGGGTCCATAGATCCGGCGAAGGAACATCAAAGAGGATGTCGGTGACGGTCTGTCTGAGAGAGGTGCTGGTATAGGTATCAGCGATAGGAATAACTGGGTTGGAGTCCAAGATATCGTTTTTAAACTTCTTCTTTCCAGACTTAGTGAGAAGGGAAGGATAGTTGATAGAGAAGCAGTTAGCATAGATGGGAGAAATAGAAAGCGCCATGAGTGGGAGGAGAGGAGGCAAAGGGAGGAGTAAGCAAGTACAGCGTTATAGAAAAGTCACTGGGCTAGCAGGTTACAATCAATGGCCAAAGTTAAATGTAAAAACACCCAAGTTGGATTTACAAGTAAAATGCAAGAAAACACCCTTGTTTGGTTTACAAGTAAAATGCAAGAAAACACCCCAAAAAACACCCAAGTTTGATTTACAAGTAAAATGCAAAAAAACACCCAAGGTTGATTTACAAGTAAAATACAAGAAAACACCCAAGCAAAAAACACCCAAGTTTGATTTACAAGTAAAATGCAAAAAAACACCCAAGTTTGATTTACAAGTAAAATGCAAAAAAACAAAACAAGTTTGACAGTTCACGTTAAATGATGGCCCAATAGTTATGTAGTTTAACATGGAGGTGAGATGGTAAAGGTGAGTATAGAAACAGCTTCAAATGAGTACATGACAGGGAGGGCTGAGAGTACCTGCTGAGAAAGGAAGTACAGGGAAATCAAGAGGGGGGAAGAATGTGGTAAGAGGGTCATGGTAGACCAATAGACCAGGGGTAGCAGCCTCCGGGAGGGTAGTGCTGTTGCAGAAGCCACATTAAACGGCCTGTAAGCAGACAGGAAGCTGACAGGGGCCTTCGTTGTGGGCCTTAGTAGCTGGTGCTAGCTCCCGCCTACCGGCTATCGTGATTGGTTATTAGGAAGTCAGGGACCCAATCACAGGGGGCCAGGCAACAGTTCAGTCAGGCAAGCCACCAGATGGACAGACTGTCCCAGCTATCTTGGAGTAGGGCGAATCCAGCAGCAACAAGGTGCAGAGAACAATGAAGCAGTGTGTACACCAACAGAAAAACCCATAAATCAGGGTACAGATGCGAAGTAAATACTGCGGGTAACAGTGGGTGCATAAAGAAAAGATTTTACTTTTTTTTCTTCTTTTTTCTCGCAAGAAAAACGGCCCAATTTTCACATACGTGCAAAATTAGGAAATTTGCTCAGATGGCAGACACAATACAGGGAGCTGTGGACAAAGTGGAGAAAAATGAGTATTTGGCCCTTGCCCTAGGGAGCTTTTTGCAGCAAAATTGAGACCCAGCACAAAAATAGACAGAAGTAGAGGTAAATTGTATAAACTTTTCTGAAATATCTCCCCATACACAGCCATTAAGCCTTCTTAGTGCTTAAACTCAAATAGTGAATCCAGTTTATTCCTGCTGGGACTATGTGTTGGAGTGTTATAACATGGGATCAGTGTACCCCATATGTTCCTTCAAATATTTCCAGCAGTGATGGAACATTTAGCATTTAAATTTCCTGGAATTATGATAGTGCCATGTACAACCAGACCCTTGCCTTTTGTAATGATGTCTCTGACAGCACTTTGTAAACTTTATGAAAACTCAGTACCTGGTGAGTCATATATATCTGTAACTTGTAAGTAATTGAGCTGTTATCTACAATGGAGAGTAATCCAGTCAAACTATTTGCATTATCTATCAAAATGTTCATTTTATTGATGGAAAATCTGTTTTGCTGTTAATCATTAAACCCTATTTTGGTCTCTCTATTTTGCCTTAGATAATGGCTTTATTCATAACAATATGTTCATCGAAAATGATCTGTTCACCGGCCCACGTTTCATTTAATAAGTAGATATCTTGCAGCATAAGACAATTAAACAATGGGCCTCCTTTAAATTAATGCAGGAACACGAGTGACCCGTTGTGTTTAACTTCTCGGACCTGATTAGTGGTGAAAATGTATCAATGCACCTCCCATGATCCTTCACTTCGGACAATGCTGACTAGGGCAAATGGGTGTTGAAGTCTAAAACATCTGGAGGGCCACAGAATGAGTAACCCTCTGTTTGGGCTGCAGCCGGTCAAGTGGCACAGCGAGTAGAGCGCTCGCTTTGACATCAGTGCAGAGTCCCGGCAGGGCCAAACTCAGCCTTTCATCCTTCTGAGGTCGATAAATGAACACCACACACCGTGGGTAATAATAAGCAGCGCTCAGAAACCTGAGGGTTCGTAGCGCTATATAAATGCCAAATTATTATTATTATTATTATTAGCATGACCAGTAACCAGTCCCATTTATTAATCTTTCTATCTTTGAACAATGCTTTATTAGAATGTACTCAAACCCAAGAAACACGTTTTGAATGTTCATTTAAAAAAACAAAATCACTACTTATCGACTTGGTACTATTATTTAATTTAAGGCTAATTTAAATTGTACCGTTGAATTTCTACATAATGCGATATTCCTACATCAAGTCAATATCACTGCTGTTAATGGCCCGCAACCTAGGTACTAAATGCAAAAACCTATTGCGGTTTAGTACACTTTCATTTGCTTAACAAAAAAAATATGAGAATTTATGCTCTGTTTGACATTCCCCAGGTCTGGGTTTGTGACGTTTAGCGAGTGACTGTGAGAAGTTACGTGCCCCCCTCTAGCCTCTCTTTTAATTTCGAAATATCTTTCGTCTCGGTCTCAGGAAACCTGTTGGTTCTAATCTAGTACTAATTTTGCTGTCCCAATTTTCATGGTCAAATCCTTACTATCCTTAGTTAATGGGACACTGTTGGTGCTGAATTGTTTATGGTGACTGTGATGAAGTCCCTTGCATAATCTTTTTGAATAGATGGTACAAAGGCCAAGGGCGGAAGTTGCAGCCACATGCCCAATGAAGCTGGGCCCGGGGGGGGGGGGGGCAGTGTGGCGAGGATTGCCTGGATACCCCATGCATGTCATGGGTGGAAGGCTGGGGTTCAGCACATTGCCATCTAAGATGCTCCTGGCTCTTTAACAGAAACGAGGAACAAAGGATCCAGCAGTGCCTGTGCGCTCATCAGTTTCATTTGTACAAAAAGTAAAGAAAAAGTGCAACTTGGCAGCACAAAAACGCCATGAACCTCGTCTTTCGCTCTCCATTGTCCAAGTGCAGACCCCACGGCCACAATTGCCAGCAAGACCCTGACCACTGCTTGTTGTCGTGCCTGGCAGAGGCTGACTTGCAAATCGAGGTGGTCTAATTCTAAGCCCAGACAGCGCAAGGTAGTGAAAGGCAAGGAATGAACTTGGTGTAGGCAGGAAGCCATGTATGGGTCTTTTCCCATGCCAGCTCATGTTTGGCTGTGAGAGCAAGGACAGAGGTTCAGCAATGACTCTGCTCGAACAATGAATTCTCGAGCTTTGACACCTCTTTATGTTGTTCTATAACTGAAGATGGGCTGGAATGGGAGGAGATGTAGCCTGCTGTCAAATTACAAACTGCAGCACAATACAAAACGGGCCCCAATCCCAGCTTTACCATTTCATTAGTTATATTCTCCTGGTTAAATAGTTTTGCTGTTTGGTAAATGGGAGAATATCCAGGGCTAACATAACTGGAAATACGTTACATAAAAGGAAAATAATGTCAATAATTAAACAATATGCCCCAAGCCGCAGGGGCATTACGGAGTCATTACCTGCCTTGGTAATGCCCTTGAGGCGAGGGGCGAGGCGAGGGGCATTTTGTTATTAGTACCCCGGCCCGCAAGACCGGGGTAATGATAGCATTCTTTTCTGTTCTGAAACGCTGCAGCGTTACGGAACAGAAAAGAAAAAAAAATGTGAAAGGAAATGGCCGCCGGAAAAAAAGGACCGGGAGGGGATTGTGTGCAGGGGAGGAAAAAAAATAAAAAATAAAAAATAAAAACGTACCTTAATCCCTAGCGGGGGACAATTACAGCCTCCAGCCGTGTGGAGGCTTGCAGCGGGGATGGCCCCGCTTCGAGTTGCCTCATTGGCTGAGGGACTGCTGCGCCCCCCGCCGGAGACAAAGGAGTGGACTTCCGACCGAGGTATTCCTGGCCGGTTAAAGCCCCGACAGGTCCAATCAGAATGGTTGTTAATTTCTGATTCACCCTCGCCGGGGTTCTAATGTCTATTATGTATTCTTGAGAATGTGTGGGAGGGGGAGAGGATGGTATTGAATGTACTTGTTTGGAACATGGGGCTGCTACACTGTGGGCATGGGCCATTGCACTATGGGCCAGAAAAGTAAGCTTGCTGGAGGCCTAATGTTCCCAGTCCTCCCCTGCATTGGAAGAATGGGAAAGAGAGACAAAGGGGCCTGGGGAGAGAAAGGCCTGAAGGGCGTGAGGATCAGGATGCTGGGAGACACACTGCTGGGGTGGGGTCGAGCATAGATATATTTAATGAAAGGCGGAAAGCAGCAGATTGCCAGCGGAGCAGCATTTTATTGCAGTTTATTTTCAATTTACTGGTTGACATTTTTTAAATATAAAGTCAATTTTGTTTTTCAGAGTCTGGATGATCTACAACACTGGGATCTATTTTGAGCTGTTAGTAATCATTCCATTCTGACAGCTAAAGTTTTTAATAGCCAAATATATATGGTAGATATTTGTAAAAGCTTTATTGTTAGGGTGAGGTTTGCATAAGAACATAAATTTAAAAAAGTGTACCAAACCCGGCGTGCTTTAGGTATTTAGTGATTCAGTGATAAAACTCTCACAGACATATATGACAGATATAGAGCTCTTTGGTCATTCTTCTGTTCCCAAAATGCGCTTTAATATGCAAAACAGCAAAAACCTTATTGGTTGTATTGGTGCCACTTCACATTATCTTTGGATTCCTTCTAATCAATACACACAATGTGTTAAGCAATCCTTTTATATTCAAGTACATGAAATGTATTTTTTTAAACCATTGCAAAAATGAGGGTTTCCCTTCAGAAAACGAAAGGTTCAAAATGATGCATCATTTTACAATATTAAATGCATGCCTATGCTTGAGTCAAGCACAGAGTTCCCACAGGTGGCACTAAAAGGATGTTCAGAAGCAAGCACTAATATTCCTCCCCGCCCCTACATTTCAGAGGTCTGTGGCCGCCCAAAAGGTACAAGCATGAAATAGATCATAGAGAAGTTAAAATGGTGAAAAGTAAATCTGAATCCACAAGTGCATCAAGAAACCTGTGAAAGGATACCTGAAGCCATAGAAGTGTGAGAACAAAAAGTGTACCAGAGGTACACACGGTTTCACAGCTGTAAAGGTGTCCCGTAAAGATAACCATTCAGCCATCTTTACAGAAGCAGCTCGGCAGGCAAATGGCATCCCTGCTGGATTTGTCATGTGTCTTTGATGACATTCTGCTGCACACTCAGTACTACCAGGAGAACCAAAGTATCCCACACAATGCATAACTGTGATGCTTATAAGTCATCTTTACATTAATTATGTTTTAAATACAAGATAGGATTTTACTGTGAAACTACTTCAAACGACAGCAGGACATCTATATCTACACCCACACACCTCAAAATGTATTGTGCAGTCCAATCAACTCTGCAGAGTTAACAAACATTTTAAATGACTTTAAACGCCAGACGGCAAAACCCATACCCTTAACCACACCCACAAAGGTAATATTGCGCTGGAACGCCCAATCCAATGCTCAGTTTTACTCTTGGAGTGTTGGGTATTTCGGACAATTGCACGAACAGCAATTATGTAGACAGTATGTACCACTTAATTTGTTATAAAATTGTGCCTGCATTGTGCAGCTACGAGGAATGCTGTTGCTTCCTACACATGAATGTTTAGGGTCGCCCTTATTCATTACTCCACTGTGAGAAGGCACAGACAAAGATTCAAAGCACCTTCTCCAACTGTTTTTACTCTACTGAGGTGTTTATGCCCAGGCAGAGTTAATACATGTCACTTGTGATTTTGCCATATTTTAATGGCGCTCCAGCCCAAAGGATTTGGAGCTACATCGGCTGCAGCAGGTATCTTGCCTTATTTCCATTTTGTCCCCTGCTAACACTCGAGCTGTACCCATGAGAAGAGGTTTGAGTAATTTTTATTTAACATTTTTATAAGATGTTCCTGTACCATTTGCATATGTTTCATATGTAAACCTTACCATTTGACAGGACGGATATAGAAATGTATTTATGTTGCATTCATATTACATACTAGTCTAGGTGCTTCTCATAGAGTGACATCAGGCAATTTGTGAGAGAAACCATACATTAGCATTGAAACCAAAAATCCTTCTTACAGCCATTGCTCACTTGTGTTCAGTTGGCAGACAGCTTATGTTCTTATCACTTCCTCTAAAAGATTGTTTTGCGGACCTAACCGAAAGTCGATAATTAGCTGTAACAATTACCTCTAGTGCACTCAACTGTAGAACACACTGCCTTCTCCAAATCTTGGGCAGCAGAGATCTGAAACACTCTTTCAACTAACATAACATAGAAGATGACAGGCTTGAATTAATAGAGGGGAAGCAATAACTTTCTAATCCCTGCAACTTTAAAAACGTTCTTATCATGTTATGGAGCCAAAATCAGGGTTGAAGGGGTGTATTTCAGACAAAACGGATAGTGTTTGTTGAAGGAGCAGAATCTGGTGACGTGCAGTCTGGCAGAGGTTGAGTACATTTGCGGCTACCGTTTGCACTTATTTGGTCCTAGGGCAGAAGAAAGCCTAAATATGCCACTGAGGACAAGGTGACTCCTTCTCCGTCCCTACTCTCCTAGGGAGGTTTTCAAGCAGCAGTAGGCCCTTACTTCAACAAGCATCCCCCCTTATGTGTCCAGGGAATGGGTAGAGCACATAGCCTGCCTCTGCCTTGAAACATTCAATTTCCACCTCAATGGCTAAAGGGAACACTCCCAAAAGAGGCCCATATGAATTCTTCCTTAAGTCCTGGATGGTTAAAATGTGAATCAAAGAAGGGGTGAATCCTCTTTTTCTATAGAAAAAATACCACACAAGATTGGAGGTAAGATATTTTCAGATTATCTTGCCATCAGGTGGGTAGTTTATCATAACCATCTTGAATTTGGAACAGTGGTGCAGACTTAAAAGCAACCTTTGTCCTGCAGTAATTTGGGTGTCACCAGCATCGGTCAAACAGGGAGCGTGTAACAGCTGAACCTGCTCTCTTCCACCGAAGAGCAGGCGCTGCGGCTCAGGAAGCTGAGGCAGCAGGACACATGACATAGGTGACACTATGCTTTTGGCATGGAGTTTAACTAAAGTGGTGTTTGGTTAGCAGACCACCAAGTCTAAAATAGAATTATCTCTAAAGACAGAAGATGCACACTAGCAAATCCCATTTATCCAGACTCAGTCCTAACTGGCTCACACATAGTCCATTCATTACAATCCACACAACCAACATTTTCTAATCCTTGCATGCATACACCATTCACCAACATTCAACATTTCACTCTGATGTCCAGCAGGACATACAGACCAGGACAAAAAAGTTCCCTATTAAAGGCATTTGAGATCTCCATCAGGATGTCTGCCTTTTTTTTCATTGCCTTTTGGTTCAGTTTCCCAGAGTGGGCAACATTCTTCCTGGGCATCATCCAGGATTTGGTTGGCTTCTGTGACCTCCAGTAGCTGTATTTAAGCTGGCCTCTCGATAAGGTTGGTTAGGAAGCAGTCATCAGTGACCTGTTCGTAACTGCCAGTCATGTCATGGCCTGACCTTTCTCTGAGGTTTGATGAAGGAGATTTTGAGTTTCATCTGAAACATCATAAATCTAGAGAGGTCTTAAGGATTGCATGAGACAGATGTTCCTTAAAAAAGAAAGGTGGACAGGGGGTTTGCTGGGCATCCACCTGTTGGTCTCTTAGGGAGTATATCCAGGAAGCTGGCATGGAAGCAGTGGAGGAGGAATTGTTAGTGGGGACAGGTTCAGCAAGAAATGTAAGAGGAAGAGGCAAATGGGACGTGTTGCAATCGTATCAGGTGTTAAAGTCTCTGAGGGTGGCCATTTTAGGTTGGATGGCAATAATGGATTCACCAACATTGCTGAACAAGGGAGCAAAAGCTGGATTTCCAGAGAGGGCTTATGGATATGTAGAAATGAATTAGAGATGCCTGGAGAGAGCCTGCTGTTATTCACGACTGTCTTTCACAGTGGAGGTCATCAATGGTTTATACTATTAGTCAAAATCTATCATCTCCCTGTTTTGGCAGTTATTGGTAGTAAAAGACAGTTGTTGGCAACGGAAACGCTATTGTCAAATTTGTAAGAACAATGAGATAAAGGAGACTGCCAAACATGTACTGACTGAATGCTCCAACATGGCAACAGTTTTTCAAATTCACTATGGCAGGTTTGTGCACCATCTGGAATCTATAAGTGAGTCTGCCTTCCGGCATCAATGTATAAACATGAGAAATCTTATTCTTCTTATATCACTATTCAATGAGTGGATAATGACTGAGAAACTCTTGAATATAAGCATGTAAGTTTGGCTAACCTTAATCTCGGATTGGAGGGGAAGGCAAGCTGTTTAATCATGAATTCCATTGGTCCATGTGTGGGTCTGACTGAAATGTTATTCAGATGATGAATTTTAACCCTTTCAGTGACCAATTGTGACTAGCCGTTATCATGGTCAAGTTGTTAAGTAGTTTTAGGATGGTTTTCAAGCTATTTGCGGAATTTATATATATGTTTTACTGCTTATTTTATTTATTTTGGTTTATATTATCAAGTTACTATGGAAATGTATTATCTGTATCATTATGATGTATGATTTATTATGTGTAAAGTTTACTTGTAAACTATATCACATTAAATAAATAAATGGTGTAGCCACTTATGGCCTGGCTTATGCCTTGATGAGTGAACTAGTGAGATCATGGGCGGGATGTCGTGGATGCAAGTGGTTTTACAGTAAATGCCTTGTTGGGTAGAGGAATGGAAACGTTCCTTCATGAGGAGATATAAGAAAAATGTCAAATGCATGAGGGAAATAAAGTGTGCGACCGGTGACTGATTTAGAACAGGGTAGAATGAGAAGGTGATGCAAATGTTGGGTAAGAGAGGGAAGGAGGATTGTGGGAATGTTCAGTATGAACACTGTACATTGCATTTGAGAGCTTGAAGTGAAGTGACCGAAGAGCCAAAACTCACCTCAGAGGCACTGGAATCCATTAGTAATCATATGTTAAAGAAGAAGCTTACATATAATGAAAATAGAAATTATGAATTATACCCTAGATTTCAAAAGATACCTATTTCAGAATTGCACGTTATTGCATATTGTTTAAATTAAATTGTGATTGATGATACTTTCCTAATTTTGAAGAAAATAACTGAAGCTAAATATTTCTTTACATATTATTCACTTACTTTACTTTGATTATCATGTTTCTTTTTCATTTGTTCTTGTCTAACTTGCAGATTTTGGGCTTAGTAACACTCTGAAGTTTGAAGGTCTTTCACAGGAACTTTTAAATACGCAATGTGGAAGTCCTGCCTATGCTGCGCCTGAACTCTTGGCTCATAAAAAGTATGGTCCAAAGGTTGATGTCTGGTCCATGTAAGTAGATGGCAAACCTATTCGTAAAGACATTGGGAACTCTCATTGAGTAGGATTTGAGGGTTAGTAGATTTGTATTAGGTTATGTTACAAGATCATGTTTATGCAATAATACAATATATTCCAGTTTGGTATACATCGATTGTCAGTCATTGTAATATTGTATTCAGTTCTCTGTTATGTTCATAAAAATGAATATATGTCACATGTTTTGTTTTCACATCTCATAATACCATCCCCATACTGAATTGTACAAGCGAACATATCAAGCAAACCAGACCGCATTGAGAAGATTGTGATGGAAGCTGCGGGATGCATGGTCTGCTTTTCAGGATCCATCTTAAAATAACATAGGCCAAAACATTTCTAAAGAATAAATCATGGAATTACATGATACCTTAAGAAATGATACAATATCCCTAAGACGTGTTCCTATGGAGGAGCAATTACATTTATGTTTCCATCATAACATTTTGTTCCAGGCATAAAGGCTGTCTGAATGGCAGAAACATGTTTAATACTCAAAAGAAGTAATTCCTGACATACTGTTCTCCAGTGGGAATATTTCATACCAAATATTATACCATGCATTGGCCAGATAATTTAGGATTTCCATACCACTTTATAAAGTTGGTTCAGCACAAAGGAAATCTATGGAAAACCAATGGCAAATTGTTCATTTTCTATGCATTGGATGAATTACATTGTTCCAACCTGATAGAATTTAAAGAACAATTTTCAGGGGGCTAAGATTCCCCACTGAGTGAATAGGATATTATCAATAGGCAGTAAATGTCCACCATGTGGTTGGATTGTTCATAATGGTCCTCAGGTGACCCATGGGGCAGTACAGTGTGACACATCCAGGGAATCTGTATCTACTCCCCCAGGGGGAGTAGTGGGGTGAGGCCCTAGGGAGGTGCGTCCACTATGTAATTCCATCTATATGGGACCTAGCAAGCGAGATCCATCTAGGGGTGAACCCCTTCTAGGGATGAGGAAGGCTCGAAAAACAGTTCCATATCACCTCCCATTATATCATTAATGTTTATTGGTTACCTGGTGGCTGAACAAAGTAACCATAAATAGGGTCCCTTTTAAAGTGGATGGCTTTGTTTATGACCATGTTTGCTACGGCCTTTGGCTGAAGACCAGGGCCAATCACATCTTCACTTACCTTCAGGGGGGGAACTCAAAAACTACTGGTTGCCAGAAACAAGGGGGAGAAGCAACAGGGGTATGAGAAAGACTGGCCTGTGCGACTGTGCAGAGGAGGGAGCCCCTCCCGCATCGGAAGGAGGACGAACCACATCATTAAATGGTTCTATGTGAAAAGACCTCATTAATAAGGTCTCATGAGAAAAAGACTGATTTTTGTTGTCTGTTTTTCTTTTGATCGTAGATCCTGAGACCTTAAAATAGAAGTATTTTCACACAGAACACCCTTTTTTATTTTTTATTCGGGGGGTTTCACTGCCTGACCCCCTTTGCTCCTCCCCCTACCCCTGTTCACCACCCCCCTCTATCCCACGTTATTACCTCACTCACCTACCATTCCCCCTACACCCACGCCACCCTTCCCCATACATGACTACCCTTATCCAAGACACATACATACACACAACACACACACACCAACACGCACCCACACACATACCCGTTCTCCTCATCCTGCGCTTCCCGGTCTCACTGAGCCTGTCAGCCCCCGCGCACACTCGTGTGTGGCAGGGGCATGACAGTTCAATGCGTGTGCGGTCACGGAGCAGTCTTTTTAAATTGATGTTTTGGTGAAAAGATCTTTAGAAAAAGATCTTTTCACCTAGAACGCATTAACTTGGCGGGTGGAGTGACAAGGAAGCCTGTGGAACACTGCAGTTTGGGGCCCGGCAGAGAACCCAGAGAGCATTGCACTCATCGCCAGTGATGATGATTGCGGTATAAATGCAGTAGAAAAGCATCTTAACTTAACTCATGTCAGTGACCGAGAGCACTGAGTTTGGCTAAGTTCTGAAAACAGCATGTGGGTCATGGTCCCATTTCACCATTGAGACGTTGTTTCTGGCAGAGGGTGACTCAGTGGCACTTGTCTTCGTTAGCAGGCTAGTTTTCGGGACTCTTCTCAAGGGAACTGGTAGACTAGGTAAGGCATGATCCATGGTTCCAATGCATTCTAGAGGAATGGCCTGATAGTTACTCCTCTATGTTTTTCTTGTTAAATCTGGATGGGGAGGCCAGAACTGAAATGCTTGACCAGAGGCTTTGATTTATTAGTGGCAGAAATTATTAGCATTTTTCTTTGTTTAATCCACTTCGGCACAGCAGAGCTTTTGGAAGGCTGGTATGATGTGATTAGAGTACCATAGCTTCAGACAGGGACTGGCTATTTAATTGTGTATCTTCTTAAGCTTTAGGATTTCTTTATTTGGTTATTTTGCATGCAATTAATTACAAGAGAGCAAGATTAAAAAGAATCAGCACCCTGGCAGGCTCAGTGTGACAGTTATTATTATTATTATTATTATTATTATTATTATTATTATTATTATTATTATTATTATTAGGGTATTTATTGAGTACAAACCCAGCTTCGGGAAGCCATGAAGCGATTTAAAATCATAGGGGGAAGAATAAGGTTAGGGCTAATAGACACAAGGGAGAGGGGATCTAACAACAGGGGAGGGAGGGCAATAGTCAGCAAAGTATCTACAAGTAACCCGCGGAGGAAACAGTGGGGATCAGATCACCCAGTCTTAGGTAAGGTCGGGAGAGGGTGGTGTATGGACCTAGGTGTTAGGGAGGACCCATTCCTTGAAGAGAAGTATCTTGAGCTCCTTCCTGAACTGTAGAAGCGAGGGGGTGAGATGGTTGTTGATGTGGAGGAGGTTCCAGTGTCTTGGGGCGTAGACATAGAGGGCCTGTCTTCTGTGTATTTCTTTCCTGCACCGGCGGAGTTCAAGTCTGCACATCTTCACTTCTGGTGGATCGTAGTCATTCGGCGATGCTGAGTTTCTCAGTGAGGTAGCTTGGGGACTTAAGGGTGGCAACCATGTAGATGATGAGGACAGTGCATTTGGAGCAGCGGGGAGAAGCCCCTAAGCAGTGATGCAGGAATTAGAGGTCATGTCAAAACAGACGTCAGGTTTCTGGATTTCTGCATGGGTGCGCCTGTTGCCCCTAGATTCAAGTAATTCTCCAGATGAAAGTTGATATATGCTTCCTCTGTTTGTCTTTGAACTTGTATCTTGTGTTGTGTGATAATCTATCTGTACCAGTGGGCACATGTATGTGTTCAAGAGTAATTGCAGCAAGGAAAGGCAGTGAGTCTCACCAGATCAAATCTCATGTTGCTGAGGAAGTTGAGTCAGCTCCATTCTCATTTGTTAAGAAGATGCTGGCCCATTGGAAGGCTCAGCCTGAGGATCCTATTATTTTATTTTCCATTGGCTAGCAAAGATTCTAGGGTGTATGTTTTTAAGCAATCAGTAGATATAACAAATAAAAGAGCTTCAGGTTTTTTTAAATGAAGGGAGGTAAAGAGCTTGTGACATCTGGAAGGCGACTTCTTTTCTGCTGCTAACGATGTTCATGGGCATGTAGTCCGTTTTCAAAAAGATATAGAGTTATCCTCTTATAATATTTAGTCTGGATACTGTATGTGCTGTGACATTTGGAACAGCAGGGAGGAAATCCATTCGGCAAATTATATTGCTGTCTCACAGTTCTGAAAGAGGATTCTGCTTGTCCTTTCCTCTTCTCTCAATGACTATGATGAGAAAAAGCAGACAACCCACACAGCCTTTAGATCCATCCCCGATGCTGCAAGATAAACCAGCTTTCTCATCTGCTATCTGTCCAATAGAGCCATTGTTCCTAGAGATGATTTAGTTGGTATGTGTGCATTACAATTCTGATTGTTTTACTTTGTTGGTTAGCTTGATGCACTTTGGGGCATCCCTCAAGTAAGGTGGCCAAAACAAACGCCTGTAATAGAAAAAGAGACTTGATTTGAAAGCAAAGATACGCAAATGCTAAATGTATGCTGTTAATGGATATGGCAGAGTTAAGGCAGATTAGGATTAGAAGAATTGGGCAACACTTTCAGGGCTTGGAGTTAAGTTCAGGGTGAAGCTAACCATGAACTATTCTAACTCTGATTTGGGACACTTAAGGTCACTGCTGGCGTGAAGGATCAACATGCCAATAACAAAAACTTGAAGAAGGAATCGTACCAGAACTCCACAACTTGTTCTACTGTACAACTACACAGTAGTTCAGGTTCAGATTGCGAAGGACCAAACTGGAAAATGTGTCCAAACCCTCCTCATCCCCCAGATCAGGTACCCTGGCAGCAGGAATAATGTAGCAAGTTAGATCCAGAACTACCACTTGCATCAGGACCCCAACCCTTATGATAACAAAAATCATTTTTTCCCCACTGGCATCCTAACAGGAATGTTCCATACTCTCAACCCCCTTTGGATTTCTGTAGGGATTCAAGATGACCACGTCAATCCTGTAGGAAAGAGCAGGTACAATCTTACAGAACCTGAAGTAATGGGCCTGGGAGAAGCTAGAGATCATCAAGGACTGTGGTACAGTCTGCCCCTGAGTTAAGTATTGTCATTAACACCCTACCAAAATGTACTGCTTGCTAATGGTTTTAAAACAAGTTTTTCTTCAACAAAAATAGAAACCAACTGATGAACATTCTTTTGAGAAACTCGAACATGGCCAAAGAAACATGGCCTCAATAAAAAATGAAAGAGGGCTAAGAAAAATATCCCAATTACATTGCTAAAAGAAAGGCAAAAGGAAGGGCAATGGGCAGCAGTAACAGGAAACATGCATTCAGTTTTTTTAAATATTTGAGAAGAAATGCAGAGAGTGTGGACAGAGGGGTAGTGGGAACGAAGGTGAACAGCAGAACTGTTAGTCAGCGGCCATTGAAAAGCTTGACCTTTAAACCTATAAATTATTCCTACAGTCCAAGCCTTCTAATTGGCATAGTTGGCCATCATGAGTGAAAAGCCCCCCTTCCGTCCCATTCTTTGTTATTGCCCATCAATTTGCTAATGTTTTAATGTAGATTCCATTTGTCTGATGGTGGCGCCCTGCATGTGTTTTGACCCCAGAACACAACTAGCTGTATCCAGTGTATAAATACTGTTTACCTATGTATGTACTGTATCTGCGATAACTACAAATTATAGCATGAGCAAGGCTCATACATCCAGATGCTTATCCAAACCCTCACTTCCTGTCCAACCTTTGTTTACATGTACTGATGAACCGTCTATGATTTTACAAACACGTATACTCATCACTAGCTGAGTGTCCTCTGTAGACATGTATATATGCACACATATCTGTGTGTTCTGCCCATGATGTAAAGCTCTATCATGGGGCCTTGATGTTTTTGGTGAAAGAACTTTGCTCTAACCTTTATACCAAGATTCCTGCATCAGTCGGACACACCTGCATCAATGGCCTCAAGTACAAACACAGATTACAGAACTCCCTTTACTGAAGACACTTTTTAACAGACTATCTTAACTTCATAAACTAACACTTCGAGCAAAGACCCATTGATTCTGGAGGCCACAGGCTTAATTTCCTCTCACCGGAAATACAGAATTAACAACATCATATTCAATTCTGAAGTATGTTAAAAAAACACATTCATCCTTTGGCAAGTGCTTGGATACATCATGGTTTAATCACTTGTTGGAACAATCCATATGAAAATGAACTCCTCTACATGTGTATCAAGATTAAGTAACGTTGGTGTTCCTCAGTGAAACCTGAGGTACATGCTAAAGATCGGAATTGTCAACCAATATTAGTTGCCAAACTACTTCAAATGACTAGTGAAAGCAGGCTTACAGCCACATTTCGGTGTGAACACATCTGTAGACTGTAGGCTTAACTTTATATTTCAATTTAGAGCTTCTCTCAAGGATTCTTCCCAGGCAATGTGAAAGGTCCGCAATCAAACTCACATTGAAGAAACCTACCCTCAGCCGCTTTCAACTACAAATCAGTAGCTGCCTTATACGTCTGTGCAAAGGTCAATGAGTCAGTTTCTACCCAAAAACTCCAAACCCATCTTGAAGCTAATCATGTCTCTGGCACTATGTAATCTGGTTTAAGCATTGCACATGCTACTGAAACAGGCATGCTTTTGCTAGTTGACTATCTTCACTGTGTCATTGGCTTAAACAGATGTGCTCCACTGGTGGTTCTTCTCAGCCTCTACTCCCTATTAGACAGTCTGAATGCCCGCACCATCATTGATCACTATATTCCAATTGCTCATGTGCGTTAAATTGCTTCCCATCCAACAGACTGTTCGAAGTCTGTCAATGGCCCAGTGCAGCTTCATTTTTTACATATGGAGTCTTGCAAGGTTCTGTCTCATCCCCCATGTTTTTTAACATCTACTTGCAGCTCAAGGGCAACATCTGCAACTCTGCTGATGTTGCTGATGTGGGTTACCACAGGTACGATGATGACACCCAAATCTTCATCTTCATAACAGAAATGGCTCAATGAAGCTAAACCACAGGAATTCTGTCTTAAATAAATCCAATCCTGAATGGACACCTGCATGCCTGCCTGAATATATCCCAAACAAAATTTCTCACATTGGTATCTCCCCAAGGCCTCATCATGATTCTATCCTCCTGCCAAAACACGACAATCTGGAACAACAATATGTTCCAAGTCCCTGAAGCTAGAAGTCTTGGAGTGACTCTCAATCCTACTCTTTCACATGATGCTCGGATCAAATAAACTCTTTCTTCCAACCACTACTCATCAACATAAAACATCTTCTCTTGACTTTTAACCTTTGAATGGCAAAGCAATTGATCATTTCACCAAATCTGGTCTACTCCAATGAGTTATTATAAGGGGCTAAATCATCCCTAACAAATAAACTGTATACACTGCAGAATTTGTCAGCTTGACTCACCTCCAATATCCGTGGTCATCCCAATCTCCAATCACTGCATTTGGTCACTCTAAGTGAGAGATGCACCTTATTTAAATGCTTGCTTCTGGTCTAAAAAGCACTGAATTGACATACTTCTGACTGCTTTTCCAACTTAATCTCAAAATACAAACCTGCCATACATCTACGCTCATCCAGACCCTCCTTCCTTCAAATCGGGATGTCCAGAAAATATTGTGGAACTGAATTCCATAAGTGACTGCCATTAACAGCAAATCTTCCTCCCATTGTAGAGTATTTGAAATTGGAGTGACTCAAAAAAAATTACTTTTCCAACATAACATTCCTGCTTGTACTGTTGACGTCACGTAAGCAGAGTCAGAATATACTGTTACCACCTAGTCTTCATGCACTTCAAGTGCCAAAATCAGCGCTAGCAATTCTGCTGCTTGTGCCGGGAAATGCTCTGGCAATCTCGCACTTACAACTGTCTCAAAGTTATAAGTCATTTTTGCTTTTATTACTGTGTCGCTCACCCGTGGTCTATTGACACAGACCCATCAATTAAGAGAATTGTCCCCCCATCCAGGGTATTTTCTTTAACATGTGATATCTCATCATAATATTTAGTATACTTAGTGCAATCATGCACGTTGTCTCCCTCTTTCACTGGTTCTGCTATAAATCTTGCTGGATTTACCACTCTGCACCATACTGTTTTGATTGATGGGTTTGATATAATAACTTCATACACGGAAGCTCTCTGTGTAGTCAATTTGCTTTTGGACTTTTCAAGGATAGCAAATAGGGCATGCTCAACATATAATGTGACTATGCAGCCCATCATTATGCTGGTGGATTGCTCGGTTCCGAAGGCTGCTGCCGCCAGCGCAAGTTCACAAAGGTAATGACCTTTCATTACTGGATCTAAGATCTCAGTGTAAAATGCTAATGGCTAGTGCCCCATGGTAGTTTTTTGTGCAAGAACAGCTGTCATCACTGCTCCATTTAAATGGGGAAATAAATAGAATTCTTCATTATAATCAGGGATTCCTAATACAGGTGCTCTGCCGATTGCTCGTATCAGTTTGTCAAAGGCATCTATCATCTCACCTTTCCGGGCACTGTTACTGTTTTCTTTCTGTGCCTCTTTCATTCCTTTTAAAAGTGGCCTTGCATATGCACTGTAATCAAAAACCCATGCCTGCAATAGTTGCAAAAGCCTAACGATTGTTGTAATCGTTTAACTGTTTCTTCCTTGGGTGTCTTCATAATTGCTTCTGAGCTTTCAGGTGTCACCTTTCGTCCTTCCTGTGATATTAGCTGACATATGCATAGGAAGTCTTCCTGGAAATATTGCATTTTCTGTTTGTCAACTTTGTTCCCTTTTTCTGCCAATACTGTCATCAGCTGTCCTGAGTCTCTCCTGACCTCTTCCTCCGTTTCGCTGCACACTAAAATGTCATCTACATATTGTATTAGACTGTGACGTAATTGGGGGGCACTATATCACAGGGCTTGATCCTGTACCATACATATTGTATCACTGTACTGTCAAGTTGCACGTTTCCCAAGTTCATCTGAAGCACTCGGTTGAAGACCAAAGGGAACTAGCCATATCCCTGGGACAAGCGAGTATGTTTTAGCTTGCTCCTGCAATTGGTAAACAATGTCAAATACTGGGACTTCTCATGGAGTGGGATCGAAAGTATTCTTTAAATCAATCACTGTAAAATATTTAGCTTTGGATGGGATGTTACACAATATTGCAGCAGGGTTCAGGCCAATGGGAACTTGGCCTCAACTATATTGTTCAGGGGCGTACATCCTGAATAAATCTCCACTACCCGCATACTGCCTTTTTCACTGGGTGCTGTGTTACATGAGGAGTCTGATGGCACCAATATTCCTTGTCGCATTAGGGTAGCAATGGTGTCATAAATGCCTTAATCTGCTTCCTTTGACATTGGATATTGTCTCACTCGCAGTAAAATAGCTCCTTGCTTCAATTTAATTTTGACTGCCCCATCTCTTTTAATAGACCAATGTCGTATGGACTGCTGGTCCACAATGTACTTGGTACATGTGCCAAATCTTCCTGGAGGAAAGACATTGAGCCTCATTACAAGTATGGCGGTAAGGCAACAACAGTGCCGGTAGTGCTACTGGTGCCATTGCTACCGTACCACCATACTACGAGTTGTGACCGCGGGACTCACTCTGGCACCCGCGAGCACAACTCGTGGATGCATCAACATCATTATGAACGGGGCCGGTGCATCCGAGCTCCACATTCCCATTCAGCCCTATGGGGCCAAATGGGGATGGGGAGTCCCTTATTACTGGCAACCGTGAATGGGCAATTACCGGGTCTGCCAAACT